>NC_092756.1:101971878-102054378 GCF_047496795.1 Chiloscyllium punctatum | reverse complement strand
GGAAAGGAGGAGAAAAGAGGGGAAAAGAGGGGAAAAGAGGGGGAAAGAGGGGGAAAGAGGGGGAAAGAGGGGGAAAGAGGGGGAAAGAGGGGGAAAGAGGGGGAAAGAGGGGGAAAGAGGGGGAAAGGTGGAGAAAAGAGGGGGAAAGGAGGGGAAAGGAGGGGAAAGGAGGGGAAAGGAGGGGAAAGGAGGGGAAAAGGAGGGGAAAGGAGGGGAAAGGAGGGGAAAGGAGGAGTAAAGAGAAGAAAAGAGGAGAAAAGGGGATAAAAGAGGAGAAAAGAGGAGACTAGATGAGAATACAGGAGAAAAGAGGAGGACAGAGGGGAAAGGAGGATAAAAGAGGAGAAGAGAGGAGAAAGCAGGAGAAAAGAGGAGAAAAGAGGAGAAAGGAGGAGAAAGGAGGAGTAAAGAGAAAAGAGAAAAGAGAGAAAAGAGAAAAGAGGAAAAAAACAGGAGAAAGGGGGAGAAAAAGAGGAGAAAAGAGGAGAAAAGGAAAAAAAGGAGAAAAGAGGAGAAAAGAGGAGAAATGAGGAGAAAACCGCAGAAAAGAGGAGGGTTCCCTCCCAGTTGGGGAACACTTCAGTGGTCCAGGACATTCAGCCTCGGACCTTCGGGTGACCGTTCTCCAAGGTGGACTTTGGGACAGGCAGCAGAGGAAAGTGCCTGAGCAGAGGCTGATAGCTAACTTCAGTACCCATAGGGAGGGCCTCAACTGGAACCTTGGGTTCATGTCACATTACAGGTGATCACCATTGCACTAAACACGCACATATTCCTACACGCACATATTCCTACACACACGCACTCTCACATACACACGGACACAGGTACACACAGACGGACACACAGACAGGTACACACAGACGCGCACACAGACACCCACACACACCCTTATAGACACACACTCCCACACGCACCCCCTCACAGACTTAAGACACTCTGCATTCCCTACACACACACATTCTTACATCCACAACCCCCACCTCAGACAGACACACAGACAGACAAAGACCCACATGCACACATATATTTTATGTGGTGAATTTGTACTTGCAGAGTTACATTGCACTTTGCTCAAAAACTGCATACATTCATGTAGAACTCTGAGCTCAAAAACTGCATGAATTTATGTAAAACTCCATTCTCTCACTTTTTAGATTAGAATCAATCTAAACATCAGGTCATAGACAGAGAACACAGGGGGCTAACACCTTCAACATATTGTGTAGCTAACCCGAGAATGCAACTTTTTAAAAAAAGGTTTTGTGATTTACACATGAAAGAAGTGAAACTATCACTGTATTCTAACAGATGAAAGGCTTAACAGACAATTTTTCAATGTATAATTTCAGTTACATCACACTGCAAATTTTTGCTATAAATTCTGTGTTACGATCGAGCCCTCCACTATCACCTGATGAAGGAGCGTTGGTCCGAAAGCGAGTGTGCTTCCAATTAAACCTGTTGGGCTATAACCTGGTGTTGTGTGATTTTTAACTTTGTACACCCCAGTCCAACACCGGCATCTCCAAATCATGACTACTATGAGACAGTAACTTGACACTATAAACAATATTTAAAGCACCTTTGCCACAGAGTCAAAGCCATTTCAGGGTTGATCATTACTTAGCATTAATATATTTAGTGTAAAATTATTTTGGTGCCAATTGCTCAGGTGAAAACATATTTCAAGAACTATAAAGATAATACTTGCAAATCACAAGTGACCAAAAGGTGACCATGAACAGTTTTGTCACTTTGCTCTCAGAAGGATGTTATTAAACTGGAAAAAGTGCAGAAAAAATTTGCAAGGATGTTGCCAGGACTCGCTGGTCTGAGTTGTAGGAAGAATTTTACTTTAGAGCGTAGGGGGAGGGGGATCTTATAGAAGTCTATAAGATCATGAAAGGCATGGATAGGGTGAATGCACTCAGTCTTTTTCCCAGGGGTGAGGAATCGAGGACTAGAATGCATTAGATTAAGATTAGAGGGAAACAATAAAAGGGAACCGGAGGGGCAACGTTTTTATAGAGAGTGGTAGGCATATGGAAATGAGCTGCCAGTGGAAACATTTGAGGTGGGTACATTAACAACACTTAAAAGGCATTTGGACAAATACATGGATAGGAAAGGATTAGAAGGATATGGGCCAAGTGCAGGGAAATGGGGTTAGCACAGATGGACATTTTGGTCAGTATTGACCAGTGTGGGCCAAAGGGCCTGTCTCCGTGCTGTTGGACTCTATGACTACAAGTAATGACAACTGATCTTCATTGACAAGGACTGAGTGAAAAATTAAGCAAGACAAGGGAATGGGATCCATGTTGAAAAGAATAATAAAAGGAGACAAATAAAGGGAAAATGTAAAGCAGATCAATCACTCTAACATCTTCAGAACTGTACTCGAGGTCATATTTCTAACATAGATGTAACTCATTAAAATGTTGCAGCAGATTTTATAGGCAATTGAAAAGTCAGGGGTACAGACTGGAAATGTCAGCCATAGTTTCTGGGTTAAGTATAATTTGTAGTCCTATGTTGAAAAGTTGAACAAATCACATTGAATAGCAACATCAAAAAGAAGCAACTCAATAATAAAAATTCACTCTAAACTCTTGACTGTTCAAACGGGGCTTGTTTTAGGAGTAATAACTTAATAAAACATTGTTCAGATTACCTTTAACAATGGACAAGAATGTTATAGGTAATGTTCAGCAAATAATCAGTGATTTCTTTAAAAATATAATTCAATCTATATGTTATAAAGTTTATTTGCAAGGTTGGCATTTCTTGCCCTGTTGTACCCTTGAAAAAATAGCAAATATTTTTCTTCTTGAACCAATGCAATTGAAATGGTGCCATTTGGAGGAAGTCAGCAGCCTTTTCGAGCCATCAACATGCCTTGGAATATCACAGGGGCACCATGAACTTCGGCTTCTTGAACATTTTTTTCTTTGCAGCCTTGAGCCGAAAAGCCACATTAGCGATGTCATCTGTAAAAGACTGGGTATACAGCATAGTGATAGAGATTATCATTAAAATCCAGTTTCATATGGATTACATAATTCATGCCACTTACTATAGCTTGAATAATAAAAGCCTGACCTGCACAAAAGCCCTTCAGTTCATTTATCGCTAAATCTCCAGCAGAAACTCCAAATACCCTAACTTTCTGCAGACGAATAGCCAAATATATTCTGTATCTCATTACTACTGTATTTATCAACATCCCTCTAAGGTTATTTCAAGCAGTCTTCTTTTCAAATCTTGGTGAGATCACCCTAGACTATTGAGGAAAGTAGAGGTGAAAACTGCTGAGTCTAATATTCTTAGACAAAAGGAAGTAGTATCTAAAGATCGTAATCATTTTAAAAATGGAGAAAAAAATGTTCCAGATAGGCTGATGACCCCAATGGTGATGGAACAATCTGTAAATACAATAATCTTAACTTGCAATTCAAAAAATATAGATTGAGCCAGGAATCCTAGTTTCACGTTTCAGCCCCTCCTCCAGGAGTGTGTAATAAAATCTCTGAATGCATTGATTAGAAATAAATAGAATACTTAGCTGGTGGATTAGCTCAGATGATTAGAGCATGATGATGATAATAGCAAGGTCATGGGTTTAATCCCCATTCTGACCAAACCTACTGACTTCCAACCGGGACTTCAATATTTGCCCTCTTGTAGCACAGTGACAGTGTCCCCACCCCTGGACTGGGACACCTAGACTCAATTCCCACCTGCTCCAAAGATATGTAGTAACAACTCTGAACATGTTGATTAGAAAATAACTTACTTTCTGTTTTAAAAAAAAAAGCAGACCCATGGGTTTCTTGTGGCATGTCCTTACCTCTGAACAGGAGACCTGCACTCCAGTCCCATTTGTGCCAGAGGTGTGTCATACCATCCCTGAATAAGTTGGTTAGGGAATAAGAAGCAAATCCACTGCAATGGGATGAAGTGCTTTATTTCTGTCTCCAACTCCGTTTTGAATTAGGGTATTCTCTCTCTACCTCCCCTTCCCTCTTCACTTTTTAATCGGCTGCATTCCTCACAGAGGAACCTCGATTATCCGAATACCAATTATCCAAAAATCGGATTATCCGAAGTAGATTGAGGTCCCGATGGAAACATTTCATCAAAGTCGTGTTTCCAACAGTGATCGCGTCTTTTGTTTACAGTGATTAAACAGGCACTGTCTCCAAATGACTGACCTCCTGCCCTCTCTCTCTCCCCACACTTTTCCTGGAGTTCGACACAGGGGTGAACCCTAAACCCCCTTCCCCAGATAACATTGTCTTGTACAGGGCAAAGGTGGAACCTGTCACAAAAAGTTGCAGTAAAAGGTTGTGTGTGTGTGCTATTTGGAGACTTACCCCACAAAGGCTACTGCAGCAGAATTGTTACTGGTATCCAGTCCAGCTGCCACAGAGAGGGGGGCGAATGCCTACGGGGTTGGGGAGCGGGGGGAGTGGTGTTGCAGAAGCGGGTCACGGGGGAGGTGTTGGGGGCACGTTTGGTGTTGCACAGGTCAGGTGCGAGCGAGGGGGGTGGGGGGAAGTGTTGCACAGTGTTGGGGGCAGGGATGGTGTTAGACGGGGTTGTGGTTGCGGGAGGTGTTGGGGGCGGGGGGGCATATTGCATGGGAGCAGGGGGGCGGGGGCTGGGCACTGTGTGCTGCTGCAGTCTCCTGAACGGGGAGCAGACTTTAAAATCTCCGAGCCCCAGAGGAAAGGCATTTGATCGATTAACCGAATAATCAGTTACCCGAACAAAATTCAAATCAAATTCCAATAACCGAGGTTCCCCTGTATATAACTGACTACATGGGTGATTACTTATTCATTAAAAGAAGAGGGGAAAAACGAAACAAAATGTAATGGTGATTTTGGGGGTTGGAAAGTCACTCAGTTGAGCGTGACGGCAATTCTGACTATAAAAGAAAATTATAATTTAAAAAATAAGGTAGACCCAGAGGGCTCTTGTGGCATGGTGGGAGTATTCCTCTGAGCCAGGGAGACTATTACAAAATAAAACACCTTGGCCATAATCAGCAGGAACCCTCCACAGAGGTGATTATTTTAAACAGACAAGCCACTGAGAACAAAATCCCTGCAGTGACTCTTCGACAGAAGAAATGCTCGCCCGATTATTATATGGTCCTCAGCCAGAACTGGAAAGGAATGGGAATAGATACACTGGCAATGTCATGCAGGACTCATCAACACAGGTGCGAGGGGGAGCCTCCTGACTCAGAGCAGGGCAGAGGGGATGTAAGTGATAATGCGTGCCTTTGAGAGATTTGTTTAGTTGTATTTTTTCTTTCAGAGGGGTCTTGTCAATCTCTTGGCAAGCTGTCTGTACCATGGAAAGCGAAGTAAAAGTTTTTAAAAAAGTTAACTAAAAGAAGCATGAGTGGGTGGAGTCAGGCTCTCACAAATCCAAGGCTTTACTTTTGCTTTCTGTTGAAGATGTTGGGGTTTATAGAGTTTAAGCTGCTAGACTGATTGATTGAGTGTTGTCACATGTACCAAGATGCAGTGAAAGGTTGCTTTGCGTGCTATTCAGGCAGATTGCACCGTACATCAGGTTGGCAGAACAGAATGCAGAATGCAGTGTTACAGTGCAGAGAAGGTGCTGAGAGACATAGGAGAGGTCCGTTCTAAAGTCTGATAACAGCAAGAAAGAAACTGTTTTTGAACTTGTTCACACGTGTATTCAAACTCTCATATTTTCTGGCTGATGGAAGAGGGTGGAAGAGACTATAACTCGGGAGGGAGAGCTCTTTGATTATGTTGGTTGCTTTCCTGAGGCAGTGGGAAGTATAGACGGACTCAATGGCTCAACGGCTGGCTTGCATGATGGACTGGCCTGTATTCATGACTCTCTGTAGTTTCTTGTGGTCTTGGGTACAGTAGTTGCTATACCACACTGTGATGCATCCAGATGGAATGCTTTCTATGATGTATCAATAAAAATTGGTAAGTCTTTGTGAACATGCCAAATTTTCCTCCTGAGGAAATAGAGACTTTGTTGTGCTTTCTTGATAGTCTTGTTGACATGGGTGATCTTAACTCTCAGAAATTTGATGCTCTCAACCATCTCCACCTCACCACCATTGATGCCCTCCACATTATTTCCTGAAGTTAATGACCAGCTCCTTCATTTTTCTGACTTTGGAGAGATTATTGCCTTTACACCAAGCCGCTAAGCACTTGATCTCTTTCTTGTGTTCTGTCTTGTCATTGTTTGAGATCCAACCTACAAAGATGGTGTAATCAGCAAAATTGTAAATGGTGTTGGTACAGAATTTGGCCCCACAATCGTGATTGTATAAGGCGTAGAGCAGGGTACTGAGTACATTGCCTTGTAGTGCACCAGTGCTGAGGATTATGTGGAGAAGGTGTTGTCGCCTATTCTTACTGATTGCAGTCCTTGGGTCAGGAAGTCAAGGATCATGTTTCAGAGGGGGGAACCAAGACCTAGGTCTCAGAGTCTGGAGATCAGTTCTACTGGAATTATGGTGTTAAAGGCAGAATGGTATTCAACTCTCTCCCCTGCTGCAAAAAACTCGAGCTCTCTCTCTGCTGCGAGATTAATTGTTTTCGTGCTCCTTTCTCCTGGACTGAAGAAGCACGTGATCAAATCTGCTTTGCTGAATTTGCCAGGGGTGTGTTTATAGGATTCTGCTTTATTGAAATAGTGGAGTAGTAGTTAAATAATATTATTTTATTAAGTGTTTTGCCAATTCTTTATTTTTGTTTGTATTTTAACTGTGGTATAAGAACAGAATGTGTTTTGCTTCAAGCCCAGCAATTTGACTAATCCATTCATGCCTAGAATGCAGCAACTTAGACTTGCCTTTAATAAGATAAAAGGTTATGGTATAGGATATCTGCTTGGATGTATTTTGAGGGGGTTTGTTCTAGTCCATAACATATGATAATCCCTACATAGTTCATCGGAGTTATTAATTAACCTCCCGTGGAGCTTACGGAGTATGTGTTTCCTTTGTAACAGGCAATGGCCTGCCCAGCTGAGCCCTTTACAAAACAGACCCTGGGGAGAACTCGTGTCACAATGGTAACACCCCTGCCTGTGAGCTAAGAGACCCATGTTCAAATGCCACCTGCTCCAAGTATAATAGCATCTTTGAAGAACTGATTAGAAAATATTTATAAAGCAAAGGTAAGGACCCTTGTTTCAGTGCTGGTGTCCCCATCTCTGGACTGTGGAGACCTGGGTTCAAGTCCCACCTATTCCAGTGGTGTGTCATGTCTGCAAGTTGGATTAAAAAAAACTAAAAAACTCACCTAGAATTTTAAAAAAGCAGATTCCAAATGATGTGACTTTACCTTCCTTTGGTTTCAAAAAAAATTCTGCAAAGTAGGAAAGGTCTGCAGAATGGCCTGTCCTGGGTTGGGACTAGCCTCTGTACGCCAAGATTAATGGCTCTATTTTGGTATTCAACAGTAAATTATGCTTTTTCCAGTTGGGTTAGTAATGACAGCGCACTTATTTCAGATGAAAAGCGAATGAACCAGAGATGATACAAGGAAATGTTTCCACCCTGAATTGTGGTGATTTGAAATAAACTGCCTGAAAGGATGATGGATATTGAAAAACTTCCAAATTGCAGTTTTAGAAGAAATGGAGAAATATTTGAAGGCAGTTGTTGACATTTCTGTTACCATCCATTCTCTGAGCTTTTGCATTACTCCAACTCAGTCTGAAAGTAAGTGTTGAAATGAGAGAGAGAGAGAGAGAGAGAGAGAGAGAGAGAGAGAGAGAGAGAGAGAGAGAGAGAGAAAGAGGGACAAGCAAGTGATATACAATAACCAGACATCTCAAACTGCTGCTTGGCACCTTGGTGCTTGGTACTTAAACCAAATGGAGTTTTAAACAGAAGAATAAATTTAATAAACGGAAGAAATAATCTGATGATTAGAGAATAGCAATAAGTTTAGCTTCAGAGGAAGCCTCGAACAACAATAATTTAGGAAATAATGGTTCTTTCAGTGGCTAAGGTTTTCTTGGAATTGGAAGAAGTCACTTGAGATGGTTCACTGAAGGTGAGTAAGGCAAAGCTTTTAGAATTGGCAGATAGGCTGAAGTTTGAGTTGTATTCATCCATGAGGAAACGGGAGATAATGCTAGCAATAGGTCAGCATTTACAATTGCCAGGAATGCAATCGGAATCTTTGGAAATGGCTAAAATTCAACTGAATTCATATGAAGCAGTTTGAATTAGAAGCAATGGCAAGGGAAAAAGAGAGACAAAGCAAAAGAGACAGAGATAATTGCAGTGAAACAAAGAGCAAAATAATTAAAATAGTTTGAATATGGAAATGAAACAGTTTGAGTCATGATTGAAAGCAGAAGAAAAAGAAACAGAAAGAATAGCCCCAGCAGCAGGAAGGATTAAAGAGAGAGATTTTGAATTTCAGAAGTTGGCAATGGAAAGTGCAAGTTAACTTAAAATGGTGCAGATAAAGTTAAAAAGAGAGAGTAGTGATTAGAACAATGATGATGAGCTAACCTGTTGTAGCTGAAGGCCTAGTGGGATCTGTTTAAATACATCCAACCCATTACCTGAGTTCAACAAAAAGGACGTAGAAGTCTCTGTCATTTCATTTGAGAAAATGGCTAACCAAAGGAAATGGCCACTGGCCACGTGGGTATGTTGGGTGAGGAGTGGGGGAACCCAGGGAGATAGTGAGGAAAGAGATCAGTCTGAGACTGGTACAGTTGGGAAAAGGAGTAAGTCAAACAGTCAGAACAGGCAGGGACAAAGCCACGGAAGAGACATAACAGGTAAGGCAAATAAACTGAGGGCATGACTGGGCATGGTTTGGGATATCAGAGTAATTACAGAGACATGGCTCAGGGATGGACAGGACTGGCAACTTTGTGTTCCAGGGTAAAGGGACGGCTGGAAAATGGGAAACCTTCAAAAATGAAATAACAAGTGTCCAGGGACAGCATGTTACTATTAGGATGAAGGGCAAGGCTGGTACTTACAGAGAGTGCTGGATGACCAGAAAAATTGAGATTTTGGTCAAGAGAAAGAAGGAAGCATATGCCAGGAATATACAGCAGAGATGAATTGAATCCCTAGAAGAGTATAACGGCAGTAGGAATATCCTTAAGATGGAAATCAGGAGGGTTAAAAGGGGACATGAGGTAGCTTTGACAAATAGGGTTAAGGAGAATCCAAAGGGATTTTATAAATGCATTAAGGTCAAAGGGGTAACTAGGGAGAGAACAGGGCCCCTTAAAGATCAGCAAGTCTGCCTCTATGTTGAACTGTAGGAGATGGGTGAGATGCTAACTATTTTGCATCAGAGTTTACTATGGAGAAGGACATGGACAATATAGAACGTGGGGAATAAATAACGATGTATTGAAAAATGTCCAGTGCTGGACACATTACAAAGCATAAAGGTGGATAAATTTTTGGTATCTGATCAGGTGTACCCTAGAACTCTGTGGGAAACCAGGGAAGTGACTTATGGACACCTTGCTGAGATAGTTACATCATCAGTAGCCACCAAAGTGGCAGAAGACTGGAGGTTGGCTAACGTGGTGCCACGATTTAAGAAAGGCAGTAAGGAAAAGGCAGGGAAGTAGAGACTGGCAAGACTGATATTGGTGATGGGCAAGTTTATTGGATAGAGTCTTGAGGGATAGGATTTACATGTATTTTGAAAGGCAAGGACTGATTAGGGAACTGATTAGGATTAGTCAACATGGCTTTGTATGTGGGAAATTGTGTCTCACTAACCTGATAGAGTTTTTTGAAGAAGTTACAAAGAGGATTGATGAGGTCAGATGTGGACATGATCTACATCGACTTAGTAAGGCATCTGACAAGGTTCCACCTGGTAGACTGGTTTTCAAGGTTAGATCACATGGAATACAGGGAGAACTAGCCATTTGGATACAGAACTGGCTCGAAGGTAGAAAACAGAGGGTGTTGGTGGAGGGTTGCTTTTCAGACTGGAGGCCTATGACTAGTGGTGTGTCACAAGAATCGGTGCTGGGTCCCACTGCCTTTTGTCATTTATACAGATGATTTGGTTGTGAGCATAAGAGGCATGGTTAGTAAGTTTGTAGATGACACCAAAATTCTCAGAAATCAAAGAATGGAGCTCATCCATAGTGATGGTACCAAAACCAGAAAGTACCCAACCATTGTGCGTGGACTATAAAAAAGTCAATGTGATTACAAAATCCAAATCATACCAAAGTCCATGACTGGAAGACTGTATTGAGAAGGCGGGACAAACAACTTAGATTTAGAGGTTGACTTACTCAGAGGATACTGGCAAGTACCTTTATCCGAAAGAGCAAAGAAAATTTTGGCTTTAGTAACACTGAATGGATTTTACTGGTTTAAAGTCGCCATTTGGGATGAAGAATGCACCAGCCACATTTCAAAGACTAAGCAATGAGGTAATTTCAGGATTTCCCATTTGTGTGGTGTACACAGACAATCTGGTGACTTTTAATCACACATGAAAGGAAAATTGGGGCATCCTGTGGAATTGTTTGATTGACTTCATAAGGCAGACTTGGTGATAAACATGGCTAAGAACAAATTAGCAAAAGCCCAAGTCATATTCCTGGGCTGTTCCATTGGACATGGACAGATGGCCACACAGGATGTGCAAACTAAGATTATTGGGGAGTTTTCCATACCCTTGACAAAGAGTGAATTGCTGCAATTCCTGGGTTCAAGGGACTTTGACTGAAAATTCGTACTGAACTTTAGCAGCATCATTGCTCCATTGACTAATCTGATGGATAGGCATTTGATAACCTGAAAGCTGTGTTGACCATCAAGTATTAGTAACACCCAATAATGCAAAGGCGTTCAAGGTGGCTATAGATGCGAGCGATGTGTCAGTGCTGTACTCTTACGAAAAGATGACGAAAGTACAGAGACACCTATTGGATATTTTTCCAGAAAGTTTAATGTACTAATAGTGTGAGACTGAAGGCCTTGAAATAAAACCATCTTTGAATACTGATGGTTCATTTTATTCAGGGGAGGGAGATAGGAGTAACGAGACTGTGACTTTTAAGAGATACATTCTATCTTGTTTCTCTTTATGTAGACAGGCCAACAAGGGGGGAAGCCACATTAGATTTGGTATTGGGTAATGAGCCCGACCAGGTGTTAGACTTGGAAGTAGGTGAGCACTTTGGAGATAGCGATCACAATTCTGTTATGTTTACTTTATAGTGGTAGAAAGGAATGGGTGTATAACACTGGGCAAGAGTTACAGCTGGGGGAAAGGCAATTATGATGTGATTAGGGAAGATTTAGGATGCGGAAGGAAACTGCAGGGGATGAGCACATGAGAAATGTGGAGCTTATTCATGGAAAAGCTCCTGTGTCCCCTAGATAAGTATGTACCTGTCAGGCAGGGAGGAAGCTGTAGAGCACGGGAGCCGTGGTTTACGAAGGAAGTGGAATCTCTGGTCAAGAGGAAGAAGAAGGCTTATATTAGGATGAGATGTGAAGGCTCAGGTAGGGTGCTTGAGGGCTACAAGGTAGACAAGAAAGACCTAAAGAGAGAGCTCAGAAGAGCCAAGAGGAGACAGGAGAAGTTGTTGGCGGATAGGATCAGGGTAAACCCTAAGGCTTTCTACAGGTATTTAAGGAATAAAAGAATGACGAGAGTAAGATTAGGGCCAATCAAGGATAGTAGTGGGAAGTTATGTGTGGAGTCAGAGGAGATAGGGGAAGCACTAAATGAGTATTTTTCTACGTATTCACTCTAGAAAACGACAGTGCTGTCGAGGAGAATACTAAGATACAGGCTACTAGACTAGGTGGGATTGAGGTTCACAAGGAAGAGGTATTAGAAATCTTGTAGAATGTGAAAATAGATAAGTCCCCTGGGCCGGATGGGATTTATCCTAGGATCCTCTGGGAAGCCAGGGAGGAGATTGCCGAGCCTTTGGCATTGATCTTTAAATCGTCATTGTCTACAGGAATAGTGCCAGAAGACTGGAGGATAGCAAATGTGGTTCCCCTGTTCAAGAAGGGGAGTAGAGACAACCCAGGTAATTATAGACCAGTGAGCCTTACTTCAGTTGTTGGTAAAGCGTTGGAAAAGGTTATAAGAGATAGGATTTATAATCATCTAGAAAAAAATAATTTGATTAGGGATAGTCAGCACGGTTTTGTGAAGGGTAGGTCGTGCCTCACAAACCTTATTGAGTTGTTTGAGAAGATGACCAAACAGGTAGATGAGAGTAAATCGGTTGATGTGGTGTATATGAATTTCAGTAAGGTGTTCGACAAGGTTCCCCACAGTAGGCTATTGTACAAAATGGAATGGGATTGTGGGAGATATAGCAGTTTGGATCAGTAATTGGCTTACTGAAAGAAGACAGAGGGTGGTGGTTGATGGGAGATGTTCATGCTAGAATCCAGATACCAGTGGTGTACCGCAAGGGTCGGTGTTGGGTCCACTGCTGTTTGTCATTTTTATAAACGACCTGGATGAGGGCATAGAAGGGTGGGTTAATAAATTTGCAGACAACACTAAGGTCGGAGGAGTTGTGGATAGTGACAAAGAATGCTGTAGGTTACAGAGAGACCTAGATAGGCTGCAGAGCTGGGCTGAGAAGTGGCAAATGGATTTAATGCGGACAAGTGTGAGATGATTCACTTTGGTCGGAGTAACCGGAATGCAAAGTACTGGGCTAATGGTAAGATTCTTCGTAGTGTAGATGAGCAGAGAGATCTGTGTCCAGGTACACAGATCCTTGAAAGTTGCCACCCAGGTTGACAGGGTTGTTAAGAAGGCATACAGTGTTTTAGCTTTTATTAATAGAAAGATTGAGTTCCGAAACCATGAGGTTATGCTACAGCTGTACAAAACTCTGGTGCGGCCACACTTGGAGTATTGTGTACAGTTCTGGTCACCGCATTATAAGAAGGATGTGGAAGCTTTGAAAAGGGTGCAGAGGAGATTTACTAGGATGTTGCCTGGTATGGAGGGAAGGTCTTACGAGGAAAAGCTGAGGGACTTGAGGCTGTTTTCATTGGAGAGAAGAAGGTTGAGAGGTGACTTAATAGAGACATATAAGATAATCAGAGGGTTATATAGGGTGGACAGGGAGAGCCTTTTTCCAAGTATAGTGACGGCGAGCACGATGGGGCATAGCTTTAAATTGAGGGGTTATAGATATAGGACAGATGTCAGAGGTAGTTTCTTTACTCAGAGAATAGTAAGAGTATGGAATGCTTTTCCTGCAACTGTGGTAGATTCGCCAACTTTAAGTACATTTAAGTCGTCATTGGACAAGCATATGGACGTACATGGATTAGTGTAGGTTAGATGGGCTTCAGATTGGTATGACAGGTTAGCGCAACATAGAGGGCCGAAGAGCCTGTCTTGCGCTGTAACATTCTATGTTCTTGCAGATGGATACCGTCACCTTGGTGCCGAGGTATCTGCTCCAGGCAGTGTGTATTTCTTACAGAATAATGATGGACCAAACAAACTAATATGGCACATAGCACCTTACACTTACCTTTAAATAAATTTGAAAGTTATGGTCCAAGTCATCTCCTTACTATATTTGGGGGTAGGGTCTGGTCTGGTCCAAAACACTTGGGTGATTTATATTTAATCGAATCAGGGTACATTCATCATTTAACCTAGAATTATGTTATTCTGTATAATTGCAATCAATGTAAAATTCCGGTTTCAAATGGACTTATTCTTTGTCTATAACTGAAAAGTAAAGCCGTTATGGTTATTATAAAGCAGCACTGCAAAGGTGCTGTCAACAGTGAATGGTCAAATCTGAGAAGCACAGTGCCCTTACATCATTTTTAAAAAGCTTCGAACATCTGGAATCATAAATACAGAGATTATTACTAAAAATAAAGATTTTTTTGCAGCTTTTCATCTTGCACTTATCAGGGCAATTCACTAGAATATCATTTCAAGAGGCAATATTTTATCCAGGTGGAGTTCAAACCTGGAGATGGACTCGCCAGGGTGAGTGGTACCAGATGATTGAATCATAACAGAATAATTAGTATCTATGTTTCACTGCATTGAAAAGGTTACACCAAAAATGACTGCATTGAACTGGCAAGTAAGCCGCTGCAATGCACAATCTGTAAATCCAGTTTTACATAAACAATCACCAATATCAGCATTTGCATGAACTGGTCCTTACCTTAACAACAGATTCTCTATTGCGCTTGGAACTTAATGCCTCATACAAAGGTTGTGCTGTTACTGCATCCTGGAAGAGAGGCCAGAGTGAAAAAAGTCAAACATGGATGCTAGAAATCTCAAAAATAGGAAGTACTCAAGTAACTCAGCAAGTCTGACAGCACCTGGAGAAAGAAAAACAAAATTAGCATTTTAGGTTCTGTGACCCTTCGTCAGAACTAAATGCAATTGGAAACGTATATTTTTGATGCCGAAGACATGTGCTGAGTTGAAAACCAGTTCCTGTTCACACCCTACATAGAACATTACAGTGCAGTACAGGCCATTCAGCCCTCAATGTTGTGCTGACCTGTGAAACCAATCTGAAGCCATCTAACCAACACTATTCCATTTTCATCCATATGTCTATCCATTGACCATTTAAAGTTGGCGAGTCGACTACTGTTGCAGGCATTGCATTCCACGCCCCTCTCTGAGGAAAAAAGGCTCTCACTGTCCACCCTTTCTAACCCTCTGATTATATGTCTCAATTAAGTCACCTCTCAACGTTCTTCTCTATAATGAAAACAGCCTCAAATCCTTCATCCTTTCCTCTTAAGACCTTCCCTCCATACCAGGCAACATCCTAGTAAATCTCCTTTGAACCCTTTCCAGAGCTTCCGCATCCTTTTTATAATGCGGTGACCAGAACTGTATGCAATACTCCAAGTGCGACCGCATCAGAGTTTGTACAGCTGCAACATGACCTCATGGCTTCGAAACTCAATCCCTCCACCAATAAAACCTAACACACCGTATGCCTTAACAACACTATCAACCTGGGTGGCAACTTTTAGGGATCTATGTACATGGACACCAAGATCTCTCTGTTCATCTACACTACCAAGAATCTTACCATTGCCCAGCACTCTTTATTCCTGTTGCTCCTTCCAAAGTGAATTATCTCACACTTTTCCGCATTAAATTCCATTTGCCACCTCTCAGCTCAGTTCTGCAGCTTATCTATGTCCTTTTGTAACCTGCAACATCCTTCTGCACTATCCACAACTCTGTCGACCTTAGTGTCATCTGCAAATTTACTAATCCATCCTTCCACACCCTCATCCAGCTCATTTATAAAAAATGACAAACAGCAGTGGACCCAAAACAGATCCTTGTGGTACACCACTAGGAACTGAACTCCAGGATGAACATTTCCAATCAATCACCACCCTAGGTCTTCTTTCAGCAAACGAATTTCTGATCCAAACCGCCAAAACACCCTCAATCTCTTGCCTTTGTATTTTGTGCAATAGCCTGAAGTAAATATAACCAAATTGTGGTCAGTATCACCAAAGTACTCACCTACCTCCAAATCTAACACCTGGCAGGGTTCATTACCCAGTACCAAATCTAATGTGGACTCTTCCCTTGTTGACCTGTTTACATACTGTTTCAGGAAATTCTCCTGCACACATTGGACAAAAACGGACCCATCTAAAGTACTTGAACTATGGTATTCCCAGTCAATACCTGGAAAACTAAAGACCCCATAACAACTACCCTGTCACTCTCACTCCTATTGAGAATCATCTTTGCAATCCTTTCCTCTACATCTCTGGAACTATTCGGAGGCCTATAGAAAACTCCTAATAGGGTGACCGCTTCTTTCCTGTTTCTAGCCTCAGCCCATAATTCCTCAGTAGACGAGTCCTCAAATGTCCTTTTTGCAACCGTAATACTGCCCTTGATGAATATTGCCACCCCTCCACCTTTTACCATCTTCCTTGTTCTTACTGAAATATATAAATCCCGGAACATTCAATAACCATTCCTGTCCCTGCTCTATCCAGGTCTCCAAAATGGCCACAACATCGAAATCTCAGGGACCAACCCATGCTGCAAGTTCATCAACCTTACTCCAGATGCTCCTGGCGTTGAAGTATACACACTTCAATCCAACTTCTTGCTTGCTGGTGCACTCTTGCTACCTTGAAACCTTATTTTGGACCTCATTACTCTCAACCTCCTGTATACTCATACAACAATTTAGATTCCCGTCTCCCTGCTGAATTAATAAAAACCCAACTGGAGAGAATTAACAAATTTCACCCCCCAGGATATCGGTTCAGATGAAGACCGTCCTGTTTGTAGAGGTTCCACCACCGCAGAAAGAGCCCCAATTATCCAGGAATCCAAACCCCTCCCTCCTGCCTATAGCCATGTGTC
Source organism: Chiloscyllium punctatum (assembly GCF_047496795.1). Lineage (NCBI taxonomy): Eukaryota > Metazoa > Chordata > Chondrichthyes > Orectolobiformes > Hemiscylliidae > Chiloscyllium > Chiloscyllium punctatum. The sequence continues at coordinate 102,037,957 of NC_092756.1, read as the reverse complement.
GATTTCCTCTCTTTTTCTATTCCTCGCCTCGCTAACGCGTGGCACAGGCAACAAACCAGAGATAACAACTCTGTTTGTCCTCGTTCTAAGCTTCCACCCTAGCTTCCTGAATTTCTGCCTTAAATCCCCATCTATGTCGTTCATGCTTATGTGGACCATGACTTGGAGGTGCTCTCCCTCCCCCTCAAGGATCTGGAAAATACAAAGACATCACGAACCCTGGCACCTGGGAGGCAACACACCATAAGTCTCTCTCGTTCCCACAGAACCTCCTATCTGTCCCCCTAACTCTGCTGTTCCTAATGACTAATGCTCTGCTCCTCTTTTCTCTTCTGAACAACCAGGACTGTGCCAGAGACCTGAGCCCCATTGCTTACCCCTGGTAAGTCCCCCACCACCAACAGTATCCAAAACGGTATACTTATTGAGGGGAATGGTAACAGAGGATCCCTGCACTGCCTGCCGGTTCCCTGTCTGTTCCCTGACGGTAACCCATCTACTTTCTTCTTGTACCTGAGGTGTTACTCCCTCCCTGTAACTCCTCTCAATAACCCCCTCTGCCTCCCAGATGATCCGAAGTTCACCCAGTTCCAGTTCCCCAAGGCGGTTTTTGAGGAGCTGGAGTTGGGTGCACTTCCTGCAGATGAAGTCATCAAGTACACTAGTGGTGACCCTTACCTCCCACATTCTGCAGGAGGAACATTCAAGTGCCCCCACCTCTACTCTCCCGGCTTTATCTTCAGCAAACCTTTTACTTGCTTCTCCTTGTATTATCTCTTGGCATCATCGCCATACATTCATTCTTATCCACCTCTCCAAAGCCTCATCATTTGCAGAAATACCATGCTTTTGCAGCTGCTTTTAGTTCTGATGATGGGTCATAGAACTCAAAACATTAATTTTGTTTTTCTCTCTACAGATGTTATCAGACCTGCTCAGTTTCTCTATAACTTTATTTTTGTTTCAGAGACAAGGGTAAAGCATAGATTGATTGATCACATGTGTAATTGACTACCATGGTGATCAGCCATTAACCATGGTCAAGAGTGTGGTGCTGGAAAAGCACAACCATTAGGCAGCATCCGAGGAGCAGGAGAAGCAATGTTTTGAGCATAAGCTTTTCATCAAGATGAAGGGCTTAAGCTTGAAATGTCGATTGTCCTGCTCCTCAGATGATGCCTGACCAAATGTGTTTTTCCAGCACCACAGTCTTGGCTCTGATCTCCAACATCTGCAGTCCTCACTTTCTCCTCGCCATTGAACGTATTAACACCATGCAGCAAACATTCTTTAACAAAACAGAGACATTCTATAAAGAAGTGTACAAACATTTTAATACAATAGCAAAACAAAGCTTCAATTTGTTTCCATTAGCATCCTTTAATTATCGCCAATCCAAAAGAAATATCACCTTTTTCTCAACTCTTTAGTTTCTTACTCGACAGATAGTTTTCAGTTCTCCATCTAAAAACAGCTTGACTACTTCTATACAAACTCACAGCTTTGGAGACTTCACAAATTAAAAACTTTTGCTCAGGTGACAATTGTTCTTCCGAACTTAATCAGGTAAAATGAGTGGCTTCCTCAGCCATTTCAAATAAATGGTAGCTTAAATTTCTGATTGATAACTGAATTCAAATTTCACCACTTGCTGTGATAGGATTAGAATCCACATGCCCACAGCACTGGCATAGTGCAGTGACAATACCCTTACACCACTGCCTCCCCTAATACAATACTTAACTTTCTTAGTGAGTCACAGATGAAACTACCTTGCTATATCTTCTGAATTAAGATTAATCTCACATGGCTTAGAGACCAGGGACCAAACAAAGCAAACCATCCTCCTAATAACTGCTCAGACATTTCTGTAGAGGCTAGGTAAAAAAGTAGTGAGTGCACTGTTAGACAGGCCACAAGCTGTGCTGTTTGCATAAGCTGTCAAAGTTGATTCAGGATTTTGAAAATAAATCATTCACAGGATGTGGGCATCACTGGCTAGGCTAGCATTTATTGCCCATCCCTAGTGATCCAGAAGGCACGTAAGACTCAACTGCATTGCTGTGGGTTTGGAGTCATATATAGGCCAAAGCAGGTAAGGATAGCAGTTTCCATCCCTAAAGGACATTAGTGACCCAGATGGGGTTTCCCAAAAAAATCAACAAGGTGTCATGGTCATCATTAGACTCCCAATTCCAGATTTTTATTGAATTCAATGGAATTAATGGATTAGTGAAATATATTCTTCAATTGTAGTTGCTGTTGGAATGTTAAGGGCAAATAAAGAAAGAAAAAGGAATGATTACCTGAGTTTTGCAATTGAGGGCACTATAAATAGGGGACATGGATTGCATCCAACTCTCGTAAATCGCTCCTTGCTCCATATCATTCTTTCTGGCTCTGTGGAAATAACAATTATCATTGGATTCAACTGCATCATTTTGATGGGAAGATTAGTTTGTGAAAGGGTAGTTAACTTGGAGGATTGGCTGGCAATGTTATTGAGAATTGTATCACTCTCAGGACAGTAGACAGTATAAGGAGGAACAAATTGTTATCAGAGAGAGTGAGCGTTTGAAAGTTCTGGAACTGAGGAGTTCCCTAAGCAACGGTCAAGTCCTCCTCACAATTCTCCTAACTCATAAATGTAACCAGTAAATCAGTGCTAACGTGCCATGAACTGCTTCCTGTTTAATATAACAGCCTTTTCACATTAGGCCAGCAAATGGTTTTCCTCTCTTGCACTAGACCAAACAGATCCTAAATATGCCTCACTTAGAGAGGATGGCAGCTGCAAAGCTACTACATGGTAAGGTGCAGTCTCAGTTTGATTGCACAAATAACGTGGTCTTATGTTTGTAGACAGCTTGCACAGTATGATATATTCATAGATGGCATTTCATATCGTCAAGATACACCAAAGTATTTTGCAAAGGCTTGAATATCATTGTTATTGACCAGACCAAACTGATTCAAAGTAGATCAAAGAGATAGCCAAGACTCCAACTTTTATTCTAACGCAAGTGTAAAGCACTGTGTTCCAGATGTAATTTGACTTGGTCCACTACTGGGCTTTAAGCAAAACACACTATATTCTTAAAACACAGTTAATATAGGTCTTCTCCGGGGTCGGTAATTCACCCTGACCAAACCTGTGCTGTACCCGGCAGGAAGATCTCTGAGAGTCTCACACTTCTCAGGGATATGACAGAGGCTTGGACACCTGCCTCTTCAGCCTGGACCAGGAGAAAGCCTTTGACGGGATATCACAAACTTATATGAGAAATGTTCTCTCCAAAATGGGCTTTGGGGAGGGAATCTGCAATTGGATCAGACTGCTCTACACCAACATGGTCAGTACAGTCTCAATCAATGGGTGGGAATCAGATAGCTTCCCAGTCAGATCTGGAGTCAGGCAGGGCTCCCCGCTCTCTCCTGCCTTGTTTGTGTGCTGCATAGAGCCATTTGCCGAATCCATCAGGAAGGATGCGAGCCTGGGAGGGGTGACTATTCCTGGCAGCGGGGGCCTGCAGGTTAAGGCCTCCCTGTACATGGATGATGTCGCCGTTTTCTGCTCGGATCCGCTGTCCGTGCACAGACTCATGTGCATATGTGCCCAGTTCGAACGGACCTCAGGGGCCAAAGTAAACCAGGCAAGAGCGAGGCCATGCTCTTCGGGAACTGGGCCGACCAACCCTCGATCCCCTTCACTGTCAGGACTGACCACCTAAAGGTGCTAGGTATTTGTTACAGGGGGGGCTGGGGCGTGAGCCAAGTCTTGGGAAGAGCATATCAGCAAAGTGAGGCAGACACTGGGCAGATGGAAGCTACGGTCGCTCTCCATCACAGGTAAAAACCTGATCATCAGGTATGAGGCATGGCCAGTGTTGTTAAATGTGGCAGAGGTCTGGCCTTTTCCCAGAATCTGTGCCGCTGCAGTCACCCGGGCCATCTTCCAATTTATATGGAGATCAAAGATGGACCGGGTCCGAAGGGACTCAATTTACAAAGATCTGGGCAACGGGGGAAAAGATACACCCAATGCCACCCTCACCCTGATGGCCACCTTTGTGTGTGGCTGCATCAAGCTGTGTGTGGATCCCCAGTACGCAAACACCAAGTGTCACTATGTACTGAGGTTCTACCTGTCCCCGGTGTTGCGAAGGATGGGCCTGGCCTCGCTGCCTCGGAACGCTCCGAGTAGTTGGACCGTTCCGTATCACCTGTCCTTCATGGAGAAGTTTATGAAGAAAAACACCTTTGACCACAAGTCCATCAGGAAGTGGTCAACACAGTGTCCTTGAGACCCTTCGGGAAAAGGAGAGGGCGGATCCTATCGAGCGGTTCCCTGAGCAGACTGTCAAAGCCATTTGGCAGAATGCCTCATCACCAGAACTTTCCAACAAGCACCAAGACATGGCTTGGCTGGTGGTGAGAAAGGCTCTGCCTGTGAGATCCTTTATGCACGCCCAGACTCTCAGCCACACAACCGCATCCCTCGAAGCGGCGGGGGTGGAGTGGGGCGGGGGGGGTGGATGGAAATGAGACTGTCACACACCTACTTCTGGAATGTGCCTATGCAGAAGAAGTCTGGAGAGGAATGCAGTGGTGTTTGTCAAGGTTCGTCCCAACCAGCACCGTGATGCGGGACTCGGTGCTCTACGGTCTGTTCCCCGGGATGCACACCGAGACGAACATCAACTGTGCCTGGAGGATCATCAACTCGGTGAAGGACACTCTCTGGGCGGTCCGAAACCCGTTGATCTTCCAGCTGAAGGAGGTGACCCCGACTGAGTGTTACAGACTGGCACATTCCAAGGTCCAGGATGTGTTAAGGGACACGCTGAAGCTTGGGGCAGCTACCGCCAAGGCATGAAGGGGAAAGACCACCGTGTAACATCTGCCTGCCTAAGAAGAAAAGGGGGCCCACCCAGTCATTTGGGTTCCGCTGACGCCTCAACAGAAGAGCTGGATAGTAAATGTACAGACTTTTATATATGAAAAATAAATGTTGATGTCTGTATGTAAAGCAATATAATGTTTGCACAAGAATGGCATGACCAATTATAAAGAGATCCAAATAATTTTATGAATAAAGTATATTTTTGAAATAAAAAAATATACATACCAAAAAATATATAATTTACCTAACTTTAACTCTCTTGAAATACTTAGTAAAATATTATTTAAGAGACTAATCATCAACTGTTCCAATATAGCAGCATCCCATAAGCACACCCTTGGCAAAGGCAAATTCAGCAAAACAGAATTTCCTCTCATACTATCTCTTTTCCAGTATAGGCAAAATGAACATTGAAAGCAACAATCTAGCAGCAGAGAGAGAACTTAAGATTTTTGTTGCAGTAGAGAGAGAGCTGTATCTATCAGCTTCAACAGCCAGCTCCAAACCCCAACTGAAAGTAAAACTAAAAACCCGGGTCTGTGTGAGCCTAACTCCACCAACTCATGCTTCTTTTGTCTAATTTTTAAAAAGATCTTTAGTGAGCTCAAAGCTATTTACCCACTGCATCTGAAGCAGACATTCCACCACTATTGTGATAACATCCCTCTACCCCATGGTAGGCTTATGCGGAAAGTCAGGAGGCATGGGATAGAGGGAAATTTGGCCAATTGGATAGAGAACTGGCTAACCGGTCGAATTCAGAGAGTGGTGGTAGATGGTAAATATTCAGCCTGGAGTCCAGTTACAAGTGGAGTTCCACAGGGATCAGTTCTGGGTCCTCTGCTGTTTGTAATTTTTATTAATGACTTAGATGAGGGAGTCGAAGGGTGGGTCAGTAAATTTGCAGATGATACGAAGATAGGTGGAGTTGTGGACAGTGAGGAGGGCTGTTATCGGCTGCAGAGGGACTTAGATATGATGCAGAGCTGGGCTGAGGAGTGGCAGATGGAGTTCAACCCTGCCAAGTGTGAGGTTGTCCATTTTGGAAGAACAAATAAGAATGCGGAATACAGGGTTAATGGTAGGGTTCTTAGTCAGGTGGAGGAACAGAGGGATCTTGGGGTCTATGTACATAGATCTTTGAAGGTTGCCACTCAGGTGGATAGAGTTTGTAAGAAGGCCTATGGAGTATTATCGTTCATTAGCAGAGGGATTGAATTCAAGAGTCGTGAAGTGATGTTGCAGCTGTACAGGACTTTGGTTAGGCCACAGTTGGAGTACTGTGTGCAGTTCTGGTCGCCTCACTTTAGGAAAGATGTGGAAGCTTTGGAGAGGGTGCAGAGAAGATTTACCAGGATGTTGCCTGGAATGGAGAGTAGGTCGTACGAGGATAGGTTGAGAGTTCTCGGCCTTTTCTCGTTGGAACGGCGAAGGATGAGGGGGTGACTTGATAGAGGTTTATAAGATGATCAGAGGAATAGATAGAGTAGACAGTCAGAAACTTTTTCCCCGGGTACAACAGAGTGTTACAAGGGGACATAAATTTAAGGTGAAGGGTGGAAGGTATAGGGGAGATGTCAGGGGTGGGTTCTTTACCCAGAGAGTGGTGGGGGCATGGAATGCGCTGCCCGTGGGAGTGGTAGAGTCAGAATCATTGGCGACCTTTAAGCGGCATTTGGATAGGTACATGGATGGGTGCTTAATCTAGGATAGAAGTTCGGCACAATATCGTGGGCCGAAGGGCCTGTTCTGTGCTGTATTGTTCTATGTTCTATGTTCTACAAGAGTAACAACACAGAATAAATCTCTCTTAAAGGTGCAGTAGCATCACATATCTACAAAGAACAGATATCTTCCATTCATGTGGTGAATTTACAAAAGTTTTTTCCACACAGTACAAAAAGATCATGGGATAATTTCATGATGTCTCGAACAGCATCCAAGGAGACGGGTCAGGCAAGTGACAAACTCTGACTGCACTTGGTCACTTCCAATTTACTTTCAAATGTGCATATAAAGTTGCTACAGTCCTAGCAGACCACAGAGTTGCTCTCTCATTACAGAGAAATGACTGGTGGTGGTTTAACCTGAGGGTCATCATGACTCAAGGGAGGAGGGAGACTGAGAAGGTAACCTCAGCTAATGTGGGAATTGAATTCACGGTTGACATCATTCTGTATCACAAACTGGCTATCCAGCCTACTGAGCTAACCAACCAGTCCAACACATGAAGGTGCAATTAGAGCCAATTTGTAAAAGATCTGAAAATATTCTTCATAATCTAGCAATTTCTTTCTCTTCATCAGTATTTTTCCCCCATTTTTAAGGGTTGTTAGGATTTTATCATTCTGTGTTTCAATGTATTTCAGAGATTTTACTGCTACTACACATGCTGCTAAGTGTTAACAAAGACAGCCAAAATGAGTTGGGTGGGAGCTAAATTTGCACATTGCCCTGCAGCAGGTTAAAATGCAGAGAAAAAGTCAACAGCAGGTCACACCAAATAACTTCCCATGGCAGATTCCTACTTTGTAAGATATTTACATTCAATAAATAATTATATTAACACTCCTTGGAATTAAATTTTATGTTTAACATGAAGTCAGCAGTGCGTGGGAATTTCGTTATATTCAGTTCACATTTGTTCAGAGATGACATACAACAACTGGCAAAGTGTAATGGCATTTCAGGTCAGCTGTTTTCTTTGTTGAATTTCAAGGGAAGAAAGCGAGAGAATAACAGTCTGCATGGAGGACTGGGGTTGGCAAGTGCAAATAAATGACGTGGAGATAGGTAGTGGCATTGGGTTGTGGTCCAAGGCATGGAGGAGCTGAAAATGTGTTGCTGGAAAAGCGCAGCAGGTCAGGCAGCATTCAAGGAACAGGAGAATCGACCTTTCGGGCATCAGCCCTTCTTCAGGAATGAGGAAAGTGTCCCCAGCAGGTAAAAGGTAGGGAGGAGGGACTTGGGGGAGGGGCGTTGGGAATGCGATAGGTGGAGGGAGGTCAAGGTGAGGGTGATAGGCCGGAGAGGAGGTGAGGGCGGAGAGGTCAGGAAGAAGATTGCAGGTTAGGAAGGCGGTGCTGAGTTTGAGGGATTTGACTGAGACAAGGTAAGTAAGCAATTGTTAATATTTAATATTTAAGGAGCAATTACATACATTACAGGAATTATACATTCTTTACAGATGAAAGAACACAGTGTCATTGTGAACAGTCTTGGTTTTCTTCATTTTTCCATTTTGGCTTTAAACTGTGAGCTGAATTGGAGAATCAAACTTTGTAATTTGAGCAGCAGCTTGTTTAAGGAGGAGAGAGCAAACAAACTGATATTTGTTTCTTTGGAAGCACTAGATTTAGGAGCGCTGCTCCTTCATCACAACCACCTGATGAAGAAGCAGTGCTCCGAAAGCTAGTGCTTCCAAACAAACCCGTTGGACTATAACCTGGTGTTGTGTGATTTTTAACTTTGTCCACCCCCGTCCAGCACTGGCACCTCCAAATTATCTTTGTTTCTGGGAACTGGCCTTGGGGGGAAAGATAACTGCAGGTTAATTATTGCCTGAAGCAAACTACAGGTGTTTTGACACTGCAATATTCTAAGCTCAGGATTGGCAACTGGCTGGATATTGATTTGGTCAATCACAGACGAATTGGTGCTGGCCAGCCAGAGAGACTGTTGGTTTAAAAAAAACTGTCAATGAGTTCTGACTGTGGTTTTAAACCTTTGAGTGTTTTGCTCTCTCCGTCTCTCTTGGGTTTTCATTGTGTTGTAACTTGCTGGATGTTCTGATAAGAAAATACCACTCTGCAAAAAGTGGGTATATAATCATGGAGGGTTATTGGATCTGTTTGCATGAATCAGTGACTTTGGAATTCAAGCAAGACCCTCCAGTTTACTTGCCTGCGAACACCTAAAGATTTCAGAAAGCCTGGTACCCACCATGAAACTACTGAAATGGCAAATGACTTTTTGTTTTCTTTTAACTTCTCCCTTAACTGTGTCAGGCTGTATGTGGCTGAGTGAATGGGTTCTAGTTAGTGAAGATTGAGCTTAAATCATTGATATCAAGTAGACTGGCTTTTTGTTTATTCATGTTCTGCTAAAGTTGCATTATTAATAACTGTTCATTTCTGTTTAAGTTATAAACTTGATATCTGATGATACCTGTTATTCTTAAGATCCAATTAAGAATAATTGAGTGATTTTTAAGATGCATTGAATGTTTTAATTTTACTGTGTTGCAAATCTCAGGACAGAAAGATTGATTTCATTTGGCTTGCTGACCCCATGTCATAATACAAACCTGAGTACTCAGAGCTGCTTAGAATTCAGCAAAGGAGAACCAACAGGTTGACTAAATAGGGAAGAGACAGTCCAAGAGTAAATTTGCTATGTATATAAAACTGACTGTAAGAACTTCTATAAGCATGCAAAAAGGGAAAGCTAGTTGAAGACAAATGTAGCTCCTTCCAGTCTGAAACAGTAAGTTGATAAGGAGGAACAAGGAAAGATTAATTAAAGCATTTAATTTATTCTCTCTTCACAGAAGATGATGCAAGAAACTACCAGACATTTTAGGGAAACAAGTGTCCATTGGGAAGAAGGAATCGAAGGAACATGATATTAATAACAAAACAGTGCTGGAGTCAATAATGAACTGAAGACACAAATCCTCGGGCTTGATAATCTACATCCCAGGATACGAAAGGAGGTGCCTATGAGAACAACAGATGCATTGGCTGTCACCTTCCAAAATTTTGAAGGTTCTGAAACAATCTCAGCAAATGAAGGATGGCAAACGTTACCCCACTGCTTAAAATAGGAGAGGGGGAAGAAATCAGGTATTACAAACTGGCTAGCTGGCCTTCAGTATTCGGGAAAATGCTGATATTTGTCATAATGGATGTGATAATATGTTCACAAAGTCAACATGGATTTATGAAACAGAAATTGTTTGACAAATGTACTGGAGATTTTTGATGACCTAACAAGTAGAATAAACAATTGATAACTAGTGGATGTGGTATAATAGGTTTTTCAAAAAGTTTTCAATGGAATCCAACATAAAAGGTTATTGGGAAAAGTCAAGCAGTCGGGACTGGTGGTAATATATTGGCCTAGATTGAGAATTGGTTAGTAGGCAGGAAATAAAGAGTGGGAATAAATTGATTGTTTTTGGACTGGTAGGCATTGACAAGTTGGATACAGCAGGGGCCAGAGCTTGGATCCGTTTTTCACAATATATATCAGTATCAAGAATCGAGTGTCATTTAGATTAGATTCCCTACAGTATGGAAACAGGCCTTTCGGCCCAACAAGTCCACACCAACCCTCCAAAGAGTAATCCACCCAGACCCATTCCCCTATCCTATATTTACCCCTGACCTAACACTATGGGCAATTTAGCACGGTCAATTCACCTGACCTGCACTTCTTTGGATTGTGGGAGGAAACCCACGCAGACATGGGGAGAATGTACAAACTCCACAAGACAGTCACCCAAGACGGGAATCGAACCCAGGTCCCTGGCACTGTGAGGCAGCAGTGCTATTCACTGAGCCACCATGCTGCCCCATCATGTTTTCATGATCTCTGCCAGTAAAAAAAAACTAGCTGGGAGTGGTGAGCAGGATATAAAGAGGCTTCAGAATGATTTAAACAAGTTGAGTAAGTGGACAAATACATGGCAGTTGTAGTATTATGTGGATAAACGTGAAGTTATCTACTTCAGTGGGAAAAACATACCAACAGTACTATTTGAATGGTGATAGATGTAAAAATGTTGATGCACAAAGGAATGGCTATCCCTGTACTGAAAGAGTAAGCATGTAATTGCAGCAAACAGGAGACCAAATATTTTGTTGATCTTAATAACAAGAGGATTCAAATAAAGGAACAGGATGTCCTTCAGCAGCTTTAGAAGGCCTTGGTGAGAGCACATCTGGAGCAGTGTCCAGTTTTGATCTCCTTACCAAAGGAAAGATGCATGGGATTTCAGGGACATCAGGTTTGTATGAGATCAGCTGAGTCTGTATTCATTAGAATTTAGAAGATTGAGGGGATTTCATTGAAACATAAAATTCTGATAGACTTGGACAGGCTAGTTGCAGGGAGGATGTTTCCTTTGCCAGCTAAATCTAGAATGGTCAATGTCTCAGAATATGGGTAGGCTATTTCAGACTGAGATGAAGAGAAATTTCTTCACTCAGGGGGTCGTGAAACGAGGAATTCCCCAGCTCAGAAGGCTGTGGAGGTGAAGTCATTTAATATATTTAACAAAGAAATATGAATTTGTAGAAGAAAGAAGCGTTGAAGGTTATGTGGGGAGAGTGGGAGTATAGCATCGACATAGAGGATCTGCCATTTTCCATGGTTCTATATCCACATAACAAGTGGAGAGGATGATATCAGAACTGGCGCCCACTTCCAGGTCCACCGTACAGAACAGTGGGCCATGGATAAAATACCATCCAATATTACCTCAGGTTTCTACATACATAGTGGATTGGAGAATTGGTGTTGCACCACTTACAGTATTTCTTCTATGAGTGCCTTCTGAGCCAGAGCCTCTTTCTGGGCATCCTGCATCCTGCCCTCCATTGCCAACCGAGCACTAATCTGTGCAGCATGAATCTGTAGAACACTGAGGTTTATATGGTCCTTAGCAATGGCACTGAAATATAAAAAAAATGTCTTCAGCTGCACAGGCAGAACAGATGCATGACTAGTGTCAACTTGGTGCACACTGGCAGACAGGGGCACAGTGCACTGAATAAATATCTTGAATAATTTTTGTATCCTTCTCACAACTCACTTTTCAATCTACCTTTACTTCATCAACAAATTTTAAAATATCACATTTGATCCCTGTATTCAAATCATTGATACAAACTGAGAGTTATGAGGCCCAAGAACTCATCATGCACACTCTCACTAGTCATCCCTCTCAACCAGAGAATGGCCCATTTATTCCTCCTCTCAGTTTTCTCTTCATTAACCAATATTCAATCCATGCCACCACATTAACCAATCTGCAGTATACAAAGACGGACAGTGGTGCGTGAACAGTATCATAAAGGTAAATGAGTAGTAACACACAAGTGCACGACAGCACACTGACAAGATCAAATCACCGTATACATGGAAGGATCACACTGGTACACACTAGTCCAAGGACAATGTCATGCTAACCTACAGACAAAACTATGCGGGTACACATTCAACAAAAAATAGAAATATGCTGCACATTCTTACACAAGGACTGTGCCACACTGGTACAAGCATAGGACCTTGCTGGATCGGTAAGTGAAGAGTGCTTCAGTGTAATTTCAATGCGATATTTGGGTTAGACTTTGGGTACAATCAGCAATCCACACACAAAATTAAACAAGCTTTCATTGATGATTTTTTTACTCAACTTTCCATTCAGATATGGGTCTAAATCACTGAATTAAATAAATTGCATTCATAGTGTAGTGTCTCATGAGTCTTCCACAGCCATCCTCTTTCCTCCAGCCTGAATTCCTTCTGCTTTGCCCTCCAAACATTGTTCTTCCATTTTCTACTCCTTTGCTCTGCATCCCCACTTTCGTGGTCCAGACCAACTCCCCCACCTCAAAATATATCAATAATTTATTTTATTTAGAGGCAAGTGCAAGACACTTTGTTCCAGATGTAATTCAATTTGTCCATGACTAGGCTTTAAGCAAAACACACTTCATTCGGACACTTGAGCTTTTGGGGAAAAAAATCTATCAACTTCAACAGTCAGTTCCAAACCATAAATGAAAGCAAAACTAAAACCCTAGGTCTGTGTGAGCCTGACTCCTGCTTCTTTTGTCTAATTAAAAAAAAACTCAGGGAGCTAAAAGCTGTTTACATGCTGCTTCTGGCGCCACTGTAGCAACACCTCTCTGCAAGCGAAACAGCAGAGAACAAATCTCTTCAAAGCACAGTGCCATCACACAATCTATTCCTCATGATTCTGACACACCCTACCTCTGATCACATCCATGAGGCATTAATTAGTTACATAACGTCAGTGTCATTTGCAACACAGAAGCTATCAGTTTACTGAGTCTATACAGGCTCACAGTGAATCTTCTAGTCTGTCCCTCCCCTGTACATGCTTCCTATAGCCCTGACAGTTTATTTTCAAGTCCTCATCAAATTATTTTTTGAAATAGATATCTCTGCATCTAGCATTTATTTGGGCATCAAGTCTCAAATCATGACCAACCATTGTATAAAAAATTCATCCTCACAATTAAAATCATCAAAGTCCAAATGTCTGTGTCAGAGTAACTGTATCATTAGCTGAGACTAACTTTTCATGACTTTCTTATCCAAAACTGTCATAATCTTTTAAACAGGGAGAAAGTGAGGACTGCAGATGCTGGAGATCAGAGCTGAAAATGTGTTGCTGGAAAAGCGCAGCAGGTCAGGCAGCATCCAAGGAGCAGGAGAATCGACGTTTCGGGCAAGGGCTTATGCCCGAAACGTCAATTCTCCTGTTCCTTGGATGCTGCCTGACCTGCTGCACTTTTCCAGCAACACATTTTCATAATCTTTTAAACGTCTAATAAACCTCCTCTCAATTGCTCCACGGAAAATGAATCCAGTTTCTCCAAACTTATTTCTTAGCTAAAATTTCAATTCTTGGAAATCACTGTGGTAAATCTCCGCTGACCCCCCTCAATGATCTTATCTCTCTGAAAGTATGGTGACCAGAGCTGTGTTGCATATTAGGTCCCTTAAAATGGAATTTTGCTTGTACTTGTTGTGAATGAGATTTCATTTAACAGCCACTACAATAGTAATTAACATTCCAAAACACAGAGGTCACAATACCTACCAAACTAATGCTAACAGCTTATCTCATGTCAAGTGCAACCTAATATCAGTGCATTGTTTATGAAATGTTTTATTCCAGGAAGGAATGAAAACCATAGATGATGTATGGCAAGGGAACAACAATCATCCCATGGCCATTGGCTAAAAGGATTCAGATAATTGATTGACACAGCCAAAATTACCATCCCTTAGAATTAAGATGTAACAATAACGGCCCAGAGCAGAGGGGAGTTCTTTTCTGCATCATTCTCATCAAGCAGATCTTGTCGGCAGCAGTTCTCATTGGCTGCTCCCCGCAGTCCCCACCAGGCAGATGAGAGATGGACCAGAAGGGAAAGAGTTGAAAAGTGTGGTGCTGGAAAAGCACAGCAGGTCAGGCAGCATCCGACGAGCAGGAGAGTTGACATTTCGGGAATAAGCCCTTCATTAGAAATGTGGGGGGGTTAGCTGGGAAGGTGATAGGTGGATGCAGGTGGGGGGTTATTGTGAAATGTCAATGGAGAGGCTGGGGCAGACAGGTGGGAAGGAGGATGGACAGGTGAACTCCCCCTCCCACTCCAGCAAGGACATGCAAGACCTGGGCTTCCTCCACTGCCAAATCCAAGCCACCGATGTCTGGAGGAAGAACGGCTCAACTTCTGCCTTGGAAACTTTCAACTATATGGCATCAACATTGACTTCACTAGTTTCTAAATCTCCCCTCCCCCAACTCTATTTCAGATCAAACCCTCTGACTCAGTGCTGCCCTCTTGACCTGTGTCACCTGTCCATCTTCCCCCTGCTGACCTACCACAATTACCCCCATCTGCATCCACTTCTTGCCATCCCAGCCACCTCCCTTCCTAGCCTCACCCCTACCCTCCTATTTATCTCTCAGCCCCGCTCCTCCCCCATTTCCTGATGAAAGGTTTATGCCCAAAATCTCAACTCTCCTGCTCCTCAGATGCTGCCTGACATGCATACTTTTCCAGCACCATCCTTTTCGACTCTTAACTCTGCAGCATCAGCACTCCTCACTTTCTCTCAGAAGGGGAAGAGGAAGATCAAGGGAACAGCTCACTAATTCCTTGGCAAGAGAGCAGGATGCTGCCCCCAACACTTGTACAAGACCAAAGCATTTCACATCAACAGCCTGTTTACCCTCTGATATCCATGCACCATCCCAATTGTCACAGTTGTATTTTTTCTTTATCTAATTAATTAATGGATCATATCTAAACTGCTGCTTCTTAACAGACATAATAAACTCTGAAAATTACTTACAGCTCATCAATTGCCTACATTAAATAGCTTCAAGGAGAAAGTGAGGACTGCAGGTGCTGTAGATCAGAGCTGAAAATGTGTTGCTGGAAAAGCGCAGCAGGTCAGGCAGCATCCAAGGAACAGGAGAATCGACGTTTTGGGCATGAGCCCTTCTTCACGAATGAGGAAAGTGTGTCCAGCAGGCTAAGATAAAAGGTAGGGAGGAGGGACTTGGGGGAGGGGCGTTGGGAATGCGATAGGTGGAAGGAGGTCAAGGTGAGGGTGATAGGCCGGAGTGGGGGCGGAGGCGAAGAGGTCAGGAAGAAGATTGCAGGTTAGGAAGATGGTGCGGAGTTCGAGGGATTTGACTGAGACAAGGTAGGGGGAGGGGAAATGAGGAAACTGGAGAAATCTGAGTTCATCCCTTGTGGTTGGAGGGTTCCCAGGCGGAAGATGAGGTGCTCTTCCTCCAGCCATCGTGTTGCTATGGTCTGGCGATGGAGGAGTCCAAGGACCTGCATGTCCTTGGTGGAGTGGGAGGGGGAGTTGAAGTGTTGAGCTACGGGGTGGTTGGGTTGGTTGGTCCGGGTGTCCCAGAGGTGTTCTCTGAAACGTTCTGCAAGTAGGCAGCCTGTCTCCCCAATATAGAGGAGGCCACACCGGGTGCAGCGGATGCAATAAATGATGTGTGTGGAGGTGCAGGTGAACTTGTGGTGGATATGGAAGGATCCCTTGGGGCCTTGGAGGGAAATAAGGGGGGAGGAGGTGTGGGCGCAAGTTTTGCATTTCTTGCAGTTGCAGGGGAAGATGCCGGGAGTGGAGGGTGTGGACCTGACAAGGGAGTCACGGAGGGAGTGGTCTTTTTGGAACGCTGATAGGGGAGGGGAGGGAAATATATCCCTGGTGGTGGGGTCCGTTTGGAGATGGGATGAACTCAGATTTCTCCAGTTTCCTCATTTACCCTCCCCCCACCTTGTCTCAGTCAAATCCCTCGAACTCAGCACCGCCTTCCTAACCTGAAATCTTCTTCCTGACCTCTCCGCCCCCCACCCCCACTCTGGCATATCACCGTCACCTTGACCTCCTTCCACCTATCGCATTTCCAATGCCCCTCCCCCAAGTCCCTCCTCCCTACGTTTTATCTTAGCCTGCTGGACATACTTTCCTCATTCCTAAAGAAGGGCTCATGCCTGAAACATCGATTCTCCTGCGCTTTTCCAGCAACACATTATCAGCTCGACATTAAATAGCTGCATTACAAACACTCTAAAATCAACAATGGGGGAATTTATCATTATTTCCTCCTGTCTTCAAAAGATCAATGCACATGCACTCCAAGACTCTCTTTCTCATCATAAGTTTTAGAATAATGCCATTAAATCTATATTACCTCTCTACATTCCTTCTGCTAAAGTGTATCATCTCACAGCTTCCTGTATTAAATTCTATCTGACACCTGTTTTGTTCGTCCATGTCTTGCTGTAGTTGTTTAGAGAGAAAAAACTGCAGATGCTGGAATCCAAAATAGAAAGGCAGGAGGCTGGAAGAAGACAGCAAGCCAGGCAGCATCAGGAGTTGCAGAAGTTGACATTTTGGGTGTAACCCTTCCTCAGGACTAAAGTTGACTTCTGCACCACCTGATGCGGTCTGGCTTGCTGTGTTCTTCCATCCTCCTGACTGTCTACTGTGCTGCAGTTGTTTGGCATCCCAACTCTTTGTCCCTCATCCAAATTTGCAATCACTGTCAAATTTTGAAGTTTCACCTCTATTCCAATGTCCAAGAATAAATGCATTTGTTTATTATTCTAGCACTGATTCCTGGAAATATCACAACTACCATCCAACTGTCTGAAAAACCTCAAATCAATATTGCTGTCTTCAAGCCAACTTTTATTCAGGCTGACGAAGATCCTCTTAACCGATGAACCACAATCTTATTGACCAATCGTTTTGCATGTTATCTTGTCAAATGCTGTCTTAAAATTGACATGAACTACATTGACTGGCCTTGTTTTATCAAAACCCTATGTTACAAAAGGATTGAATTTGATAACTCAAATGAAATGTGCCTTTTATAATCCATGCTAGCTCTCCTTAATTAACTCAAATTTGTCGAAGTTGACTGCTAATATTTCCCCTCCTTAATATTTTGAAAACCTAACCCACCACTGATCTTAAGCTAAAATAAAAATAGAAATTGGTGAGCAAGCTCAGCAGGTCTAGCAGCATCTGCGGAGGATGAAATTAATATTTTAAGTCCACTATGACTTTAACAGAGCACATTTCAGATATCCAGCATCCACAGTATTAACTGATAGGCCTTGAGTCACCAAACCACGCTCATAAGTGTGTCAAATCTGCAACTCTCCACAGCTGGTAGCTGTATCACTACAAAGGGTTGTCATTTCTGCCCAACTGTGTGACACATCATGCATCCTGGCACTGGTGTGAGTCGCTTTAAGTTCTTCCTTGATCTATGTCCTCACTTTGTTAATAGACTTCCTCCTCAATCCCTAATATTCATCTTACACAATATGCAGGCTACAAAGCAAAGTTGAGTAGAATTGCTGACAAAGGGCATCCCTCCCAGATGAACTCAATTATTCTATGCCCATTTTGAACAGAATATCAGTGAAATGATGTCACCTACTCCAACAGCCTCAGGTACACCTGTACCCACAGTCACCACCACAGACATCAGATCAGCTTTCCTGAGTGTGAACCTATGGAAAGCAGCTGTCCCAGATGGAGTTCTCGGCTGTGCACTCAACTTTTATACGGACCAGCTGGCAGGAGTATTTGCAGGCATCTTGAACCTCTCCCTACTACGATATGAGGTTCCCACCTGCTTCAAGAAGACCACTATCATCCTGGTGCCAAAATCAAACCAGGCAATGTGCATTAATGACTACTATCCAGGGACTCTGACATCCTTCATTAAGTGCTTCAAGAGGTTAGTACTGGCACATATCAACTCAGGGCTCCCAGATTGCCTATACCTACTACAATTCTCTTACTATCACAACAGGTCCACAGCAGATGCCTACACTCATCCCTGGAACATCTGGATAACAAGGACACCTATGTCAGACTCTTATTTATTGACTATCTCCACTTTCAACACCACAATTCCAACAAAACCCATCTCCAAATCAACTGGATCCTTGATTTCTGATCCACAGACTGCAACCAGTAAGGATAGGCGACAACAACTCCTCCAAGGGCAGTAGTGGGAATCTGTGTGTGGAGTCTGAGAAGCTAGGAGAGGCGCTAAATGAATATTTTTCATCAGTATGCACACTGGAAAAAGACACTGTTGTCGAAAAGAATACTAAGATACAGGCTACTAGACTGGATGGGATCGAGGTTCATATGGAAGAGGTGTTAGCAATTCTAGGAAGTGTGAAAATAGATAAGTCCCATGGGCTGGATGGGATTTATCCTAGGATTCTCTGGGAAGCCAGGGAGCAGCTTGCCGAGCCTTTGACTTTGAACTTTATGTTGTCATTGTCAACAGGAATAGTGCCAAAAGAGTGGAGACGAGCAAATGTTGTCTCCGTGTTCAAGAAGGGTAGTAGAGACAACCTTGGTAATTATAGGCCAGTGAGCATTACTTCAGTTGTTGGTAAAGTGTTGGCAAAGGTTATAAGAGATAGGATTTATAATCATCTAGAAAGGAATTATTTGATTAGGGACAGTCAGCACGGTTTTGTGAAGGGTAGTTCATGCCTCAGAAACCTTATTGAATTCTTTCAGAAGATGACCAGGCAGGTGGATGAGGGTAAAGCAGTTGATGTGGTGTCTATGGATTTCAGTAAAACGTTTGAGAATGTTCCCCGTAGTAGGCTATTGCTGAAAATACAGAAGCATGGGATTGAAGATGATTTAGCAGTTTGGATAGAGATTGGTTAGTTGAAAGAAGACAGAGGGTGGTGGTTGATGGGAAATGTTCATCCTGGGGTTCAGTTAGTTACTAGTGGTGCACCACAAGGGTCGGTGTTGGGTCCACTGCTGTTTGTCATTTTTATACATGACCTAGATGAGGGCGTAGAAGGTTAGGTCAGTAAATTTGGGGATGATTCTAAAGTTGGTGGAGTTATGGCCAAAGGATGTTGCAGGTTACAGTGGGACATAGATCAGCTGCAGATATGGGCAGAGGGGTGGCAAATGGAGCTTAATGTAAAAAAGTGTGAGGCGATTCACTTTTAAAGGAGTAACAGTTATACAGACTCCTGGGCTAATGGTAAGATTCTTGGTAGTGTGGATGAGCAGACAGATCTCGGTGTACATGTGCATAGATCCCTGAAAGTTGCCACCCAGGTTGATAGGGTTGTTAAGAAGGCGAGCAGTGTGCTAGCTTTTATTGGTAGAGGGATTGAGTTTCAGAGCCATGAGGTCATGTTGCAGTTGTACAAACTCTGATGTGGCTGCACTTGGAGTATTGTGTACAGTTCTGGTCGTTGCATTATAGGAAGGATGTGGAAGCATTGGAAAAGGTGCAGAGGAGATTTACCAGGATGTTGCCCAGTATGGAGGGAAGGTCTGGTGAGCATAGGCTGAGGGATTTGAGACTGTTTTCATTTGAAAGAAGAAGATTGAGAGGTGGCTTAATACAGACATACAAGATGATCAGAGGGTTAGATACGGTAAACTGTGAGAGCCTTTTTCCTCGGAGGGTGATGGCTAGCATGAAGGAACATAGCTTTAAATTGCACGGAGATAAATATAGGGCAGAGGTCAGAGGTAGTTTCTTTACTCAGTAGTAAAGGCGTGGAACGCCCTGCCTGCATAGTAGCAGACACACCTACTTTAAGAGCATTTAAATGGTGATAAACATAAGGTCCTTAAAGAGTAGGTAAATTGGCTGCTGATTGTTGTGCTAACCTGTGAACCATCGAGAGCTGAAAAGCCTGTACTGCACTGTTATGTTCTATGTAACATTCTGTGTTCTCTGTTCGACAATAATACCTCAACACTGCCCTGCATGGCTGCATACTGAGTCCCATACTGTACACCTTATACATTCATGACTGTGCGACTAAATTCAGCTCTAACTACATTTGCAAATTTGCTGATGACACCACTATCATGGATTGGATCTCAAACAACAACGATACAGAGAAGGAGGAGGAAGTAGACAACTTAGTGGCATGGTGTAAAGACAACAAGCTCTCCCTCAATGTCAGATGGTCATCAACTTTAGGAAGCAAACTGAAGGACACGCCCTTGCCTGTATAAATTGTTCTGAGGTGGAGATGGTCAAGGGCTTTAAGCCAACGATCTATTCTGGTCCATCCTCATTGAAGCCTCTACGTGCTCATTAGGCCAAGAAAATTTGGCATGTCCACAGGGACTCTTACTAATTTTTACAGATCCACTACAGACAGTAACCAATCCAGATGCATCACAGTTTGATATGCTAACAGTTTTGCCCAGGACTGCAGGAACTTATACAGTGTTATGATCACAACCCAGTCCATCACGAAAACCAGCCTTCGTTCCATTGACTCCACCTAGATATCCTGCTGCCTCAGGAAAGCAGACAACGTGATCAAAGACCTTTCTGACCCTGATTATACCATCTTCAATCATCTTCCATTAGGCAAAAATTTGAAAACACATATGAACAGATTTAAGAACAGCTCCTTCCCCACTGTTATTAGACTTACGAATAGATCTTGGATATATTAGCATTGACCTTTTTCTACACCTCCTCTGTAGCTGTAACACTGTTCCATTGTAATGCATGTTTTGTTAATGTGAATTCACTGTAATGCAATTAACAAGTTGGGGACACTGTTTCTAAACTTTTGAAGTGTGCACTCGCTATAACACAATTCCGGCCCCATTAGTTTAAATGCTGCTGCTATTATACGATTTTCTTGTAAAACGGGATTGTATGAGAATGGAATTACCACATTATAGCAGGACATTATGAATTCTGTCCTGTTACTATGATGTACTCATGTCAGGTACGATTTGTCTGGTTAGCACACAATACTTTTCACTGTATCTCTGTACATGTGACAATAACAAATCAAGTCAAATTTTACTCCTTTGAAATCAATATTCTCCTTCCTCTCAAATCCCAGCCTCACAGTCAAAAATTCCTCCCTTCACTCTGTTTTCAGCAGCTCTTCATTGTCAATGATTTCAATCTTCATTTAAATTCTTTTTTTGCCGCCCTCTTTGACATCTCTATCATCCTATTTTAATCAGCATTACCTTCCACAAAATTTGCCCCAGTAACGCTCTGATTTACTGAAGGGCAAGACTTTGTCAGCTCTGAGATTTCTGCCTTCAACAAGTTAATTTCTACTGACCAATTCACATTCTTCAACCTTGTTTCACGGTGTCTGTTTGACAGCATTTCATAAAAATTCTCTGCCCCTGGTGCAAAGAATTCTGAACATCTGGGCCTGATCTTTAGTAATATTCCATATGGCAATTTTGTCTTCTCTGGTGTTTCCCCATCTTGATAATTCGGTGACAATTATGGCACAGTCATTAGTTTGGGCAAAATACTCAGACATGAACTTGCGAAACTAAATAAAATTACTCGCAAACTTCAATTTCTCAAATAGGAATATCACTAAATATTGATCCTTTCATCGAGCCAATGATTCAAATAATGCAATTGAAAAGAGGATACAGCCTTGAACAAAATCTCTAAAGTATTAAGGACACATGCCAGTTTATAAATAACTTCGCTATGAATAACTTCACTATTCATCACTGCAATATATTGATAAACATTTAGAAATTCGTGCTTAAGTAATCAATATTCACAACATAAATTACGTATTAACTCAGTCTGGAATGTAAACTACTGTTTTGAGTTTTATATCAAGTTATTGAAGGTATGTTCTACTGAAAGAATTAAAGATCAGATAAAAAGAATCATTAGAATTTCTTGAAACATTTTAAAGTTTAAAGTTCTGGTCTACAACACTTTGCTTATACATTTGCTCATTGAATGTGGGTGTTACTGGTTGGCATGGATTTATTACCCACCACTAAATAGCGTGTAGAAGGTGGGTGCCGAGTTGACTTCTTAATTCAGTCCACAGTCCCTACATTATTGTTTCAGGATTTTGATTCAGTGGCAGTGAAGGAACAGTGACATAGCTCCAAGTACAAGACTTTTTCTAATCAACCTGTTCAAGGATACTATTGCACATAGAGTCATAGCGATGTGCAGCATGGAAACAAACCCTTCGGTCCAACCCGTCCATGCTGAAAAGATATCCCAACCCAACCTAGTCCCACCTGCCAGCATCCAGCCCATATCTCTCCAAGCCCTTCCTATTCATATACCCATCCAAATGCCTTTTAAATGTTGCAATTGTACCAGCCTCCACCACATCCTCTGGCAGCTCATTCTATACATGTACCACCCTCTGCATGAGAAAGTTGCTCCTTAGGTCTCTTTTATATCTTTCCCCTTTCACAATAAACCTATGCCCTCTAGTTCTGGACTCCCCCATCCCAGGGAAAATACTGTGTCTATTTATCCTATCCATGCTCCTCACAATTTTGTAAACCTCCATAAGGTCACCCGTCAACCTCCGACGCTCCGGGGAAAACAGCCCCAGCCTGTTCAGCCTCTCCCTGTAGCTCAATTGCTCCAACCCTGGCAATATCCTTGTAAATCTTTTCTGAACCCTTTCAAGTTTCACAACATCTTTCTGATAGGAAGGAGAACAGAATTGCACGCAATATTCCAGCAGAGGCCTAACCAATATCCTGTACAGCCATAACATGACCTCCCAACTCCTGTACTCAATACTCTGACCAATTAAAAAAAAGCATACCAAATGCCTTCTTCACTATCCTATCTACCTGTGACCCCACTTTCAAGAAGCTATGAACTTGCGCTCCAAGATCTCTTCGTTCAGCAAAGACTCTCTGGGACCTTACCATTAAGTGTATTAGTCCTGCTAAGATTTGCTTTCCCAAAATGCAGCACCTCACATTTATCTGAATTAAACTCCATCTGCCACTTCTCGGCCCTTCTTCGCTGTCCACTACACCTCCAATTTTGGGGTCATCTGCAAACTTACTAACGATACCACTTATGCTTACATCCAAATCATTTATATAAATGATAAAAAGGAGGGGACCCAGTACCGATCCTTTTGGCACCTCACTGGTCACAGGCCTCCAGTCTGAAAAACAATCCTCCATCACCATTTGAAGGTCTTCTACCTTCAAGCTAGTTCTGTATCCAAAAGACTAGTTCTCCCTGTATTCCATGAGATCTAACCTTGCTAACCAGTCTCCATGGGAAACCTTGTCAAATGCCTTACTGAAGTCCATATAGATCACATCTACCGCTCTGCCCTCATCAATCCTCTTTGTTACTTCTTCAAAAAACTCAATCAAGTTTGTGAGACATGATTTCCCACGCACAAAGCCATGTTAACTATCCCTAATCAGTCCTTGCCCTCCAAATATATGTACATCCTGTCCCTCAGGATTCCCTCCAACAGCTTGCCCACCACTGACGTCAGGCGCACTGGTCTATAGTTCCCTGGCTTGTCTTTACCGCCCTTCTTAAACAGTGGCACCACGTTAGCCAACCTCCAGTCTTCCGGCACCTCACCTGTGACTATCAATGATACAAATATCTCAGCAAGAGGCCCAGCAATCACTTCTCTAGCTTCCCACAGAGTTTTCATGTGTACCTGATCAGGTCCTGGGGATTTATCCACCTTTATGCATTTCAAGACATCCAGCACTTCCTCCTCTATAATATGGACATTTTGCAAGGTGTCACCATCTATTTCCCTGCAGTCTATATCTTCCATATCTTTTTCCACAGTAAATACTGATGCAAAATACTCATTGAGTATCTCCTCCATTTTCTGCGGCTCCACACAAAGGCCACCTTGCTGATCTTCTAGGGGCCCTATTCTCTCCCTAGTTGCCCTTTTGTCCTTAATGTATTTGTAAAAACCCTTTGAATTCTCCTTAATTTTATTTGCCAAAGCTATTTCATGTCCCCTTTTTGCCCTCCTGATTTCCCTCATAAGTATACACCTACTTTCTTTATACTCTAAGGATTCACTCGATCTATCCTGTCTATACTTTACATATGCTTCCTTCTGTTTCTTAACTAAACCCTCAATTTCTTTAGTCATCCAGCACTCTCTATACCTACCAGCCTTTCCTTTCACCCTGACAGGAATATACTTTCTCTGGATTTTCGTTATCTCGTTTCTGAAGACTTCCCATTTTCCAGCCGTCCCTTTACCTATGAAAATCTGCCCCCAATCAGCCTTTGAAAGTTCTTGCCTAACCCCGTCAAAATTGGCCTTTCTCCAATTTGGAACTTCAACTTTTAGATCTGGTCTATCCTTTTCCATCACTATTTTAAATATAATGGAATTATGGTCACTGGCCCCAAAGTGCTCCCCCACTGATACTTCAGTCACCTGTCCTGCCTTATTTCCCAAGAGTAGGTCAAGTTTTGCATCTTCTCTAGTAGGTACATCCACATGCTGAATCAGAAAATTTTCTTGTCCGCACTTGACAAATTCCTTTCCATCTAAACACTTAACACTATGGTAGTCCCAGTCTATGTTTGGAAAGTTAAACTCCCCTACCATAACTACCCTATTATTCTTACAGATAGCTGACATCCCCTTACAAGTTTGTTTCTCAATTTCCCTCTGACTATTAGGGAGTCTATAATACAATCCCAATAAGGTGATCATCCCTTTCTTATTCCTCAGTTCCACCTAAATAACTTCCCTGGACATATTTCCGGGAATATCCACCCTCAGCACAGCTGTAATGCTATGCTTATCAAAAATGCCACTCCCCCTCCTCTCTTGCCTCCCTTTCTATCCTTCCTGTAGCATTTGTATCCTGGAACATTAAGCTGCCAGTCCTGTCCATCCCTGAGCCATGTTTCTGTAATTGCTGTAGTATCCCAGTCCCATGTTCCTAACCATGCCCTGAGTTCATCCGCCTTCCACGTTAGGCCCCTTGCATTGAAATAAATGCAGTTTAATTTATTAGTCCTACCTTGTCCCTGCCTGCCCTAACTGTTTGATTCACTTCTGTTCTCAACTGTACCAGTCTCAGATTGATTTCTTTCCTCACTATCTCCCAGGGTCCCACCCACACCCCCCTCTCTTCCCCCTCCCACTCCCCCCCTACCTAACTGGTTTAAATCCTCCTGAGCAGCTCTAGCAAATTCCCCTGCCAGTATATTAGTCCCCTTCCAATTTAGGTGCAAATCGTTCTTCTTGTACAGGTCACTTCTACCCCAAAAGAGATTCCAATGATCCAAAAATGTGAATCCTTCTCCCATACACCAGCTCCTCAGTCATGCATTCATCTGCTCTATCCTCCTATTCCTGCCCTCACTAGCTTGTAGCACAGGGAGTAATCCAGATATTACTACCCTTGAGGACCTCATTTTTAAATTCCTGCCTAACTCTAATCTCCCTTCAGAATCTCAACCTTTTCCCTTCCTATGTCGTTGGTTCCAATGTGGACAATGACCTCTTGCTGGCCCCTCTCCCCTGTGAAAACATTCTGCACCCTCTCTGAGGCATCCTTGATCCTGGCACTAGGAAAGCAACACACTATTCTGCTTTTTCGCGGCTGGCCACAGAAATGTCTGTCTGTGCCTTGGACTGGTGAGTCCCCTAACACAATTGATCTCTTGGAACCTGACGTACCCCTCGTTGCATTAGAGCCAGTCTCAATACCAGAAACTTGGCTGTTTGTGCTACGTTCCCCTGAGAATCCATCACCCCCTATATTTTCCAAAACAGCATACCTGTTTGAAATGGGTATAGCCACAGAAGGCTCCTGCACTAGCTGCCTACCTCTCTTACCCTTCCTGGAGTTAACCCATCTATGTGACTGTATCTGAGACTTTCCCCCCTTCCTATAACTGCCATCCATCACATACTGTTGCTGTTGCAAATTCAGCATCACTTCCAACTGTCTCTCCAACCAATCCATTCGATCTGATAAGATTTGGAACCAACAGCATTTATTGCAGATATAATCTGCAGTAACCCTTAAACTCTCTTTGAACTCCCACATTTGACAAGAAGCGCACAGCACTCTACTAAAGGCCATTTTTACTCCTTCACAATTTATAGACCCAGAAAATAACACCGTGTTATTCCTCTACAAACACTGCCCCAGGTTAAATTATTAGTTATGGCTTATATTTTAAGTTTAATCAAGAGCCATATCTCAAAAAACATATAATCAAGAAAGAACCCACTCTACTCATTACTGCAGACTTTCTGTAGGTCACTCTTAAAAACAATACACTTATCTGATTCTGTGCTGTGAACCTCACCCAAACAGTTCTCCAAGATCAGTTGTGAATTTCACTGTTTGTTAATTTTCCCAGACGTACTCCGATGTCCAGCGATACAGGAATTCAAACAGCAAAAGGCAGTAACTGTGCAGGTTCACTGCTGTGTCAGTTTCTCTCTCTCTCCTGCATTTACCTCACCATGTGCTTCCTTTGTTTGTTCTTCTCCCTTTTAAAACTGCAGTTGTTTTTACTTTTTTCCCCCAAAGTTCCAAAACAATGCAACAGCATATAAAACATGCTGCTCCTGAAATTTGAGCAAATCGCCTCTAACACCTAAAATACCTCAATAAAGGAGTGGCTGTTACAGCTTTCAAGTTTTCCCGTCCTCCATCTTGGATTACCCAGACTCCATCTCTGAAACAGTTGGAATGGGAATGTACAGGTGGCAGGACTCCCAGGCATCTGCTGCCCATGACCTTGTTATTAGTTCATTTATCTGGCCTATGGGCATCAGTGGCTTGTCCAGCATTTATTGCCTGTTCTTCCTTTCTCTTGAGAAGGTGGCAATGAGCTGCCTTCTTGAGCTGCTATAGTTCATTTGTTGTAAGTACACCCATAATGCTGTTAGGGAAGGGAGTTCTAAGATTTTTAATTCAGTGACAGTGAAGGAACAACAATATATTTCCAAGTAAAGGTGATAAGTGGCTTGAAGGGGAACTTGCACAGGATGTACTTTCTGCCTTTGTCCATCTAAAGGGAAATTGTTATGGTTTGGTAGATGCTAAGGAGCCTTAGTAAATTTCTGCAGTACATTTTATAGATGTTATACATGCTGTTACAATGTGAAGTGAATGAATGTTTATGAATGTGATGCCAATAAAGGGTTTTTTGTTCCTGGATGGTGTCAAGCTTCGAGTGTTTTTGGAGCTGCATCCATCCAAACAAGTGGGGAGTATTCCATCACATTCCTGATTTGTGCCTTGTAGATAGTGGACAGGCTTTGGGAAATCAGGAAGTGAATTACTTGCTACAGGACTCCTAGATGTGCTCTTGTAGTCACTCTATTTATGTGGAGAATCTAATTGAGATTCTGATCAATCTAAACTCACAGGATGTTGATAGTGCCATGAATGTTTCTTGCCACTTGTCATGCCAAACCTGGACATTCTTCAGGATTTGCTACATTTGGAAATGGACTGCATCAATGGGAGTTGTTGTTAATGGTGCTGAACATTATGTGGTTGTAGAATCCCTACAATATAGAAGCAGGTCATTCAGCCCATTGAGTTAACACTGTCCTTGCAAAGAGCATCCCAGTCAGACCCAGACCATGCTCCCCCAACCACCCTATCCCTGTAACTGCGTTTCCCATGATTAATTCACCTAGCTTTCAAATCCCTGGACACTATTTAGCATGGCCAATCCACCTAGCCTGCACAACTTTGCACTGTGCGAGGAAACCGGAGCACCTGAAGGAATCCCACACAGACACAGGGAGAATGTGCAAATGCCACATAGACAGTCGCCCAAAGAATCAAACCCTGGCATGGTGAGACAGCAGTGCTAACCACTGAGCGACTGTGCCACATCAAATCCCTTATGCAAATCCATGTACAGCAATCAGAAAGTAGTCATCAGTGAACATCATCACTTCTGATCTTATGATGGAGCAGCTAAAGATGGTTGGGCCAAGGACACTCCCCAGAGGAATTAATGCAAAGTGCCCTGGAGCTGAGATGACTAACCCCCAACAACCACAACTATTTTCCATTTTACCAAGTATGACTCCAACCAGTTTGTTGGGGGCCCTTGATGCCACACTTGGTTAAATGCAGCCTTTATCAGGGCAATTTCTCTCAACTCCCCTGCGGAATTCAGCTCTTTGTCCAGGTTTGAACCAAGGCTATAATGAGGTCAGGGGCTAAGTGGCCCTGGCAGAACCCAAACTGGGCGTCACTGAGCAGGTTATTGCTGAGCAGATGCTGCTTGACAGCCCTGTTGGTGACACCTTCCATCACTTTATTGATGATGGAGGATAGATGAAGGGGATGGTAATTGATTGGCTTGGATATGTTCTGCTTTTTATGCACAGAATATATCTGTGCAGTTTTCCACATTGTCAGGTAGTTGCCAGTGATGCATTGTGATGTAAAGCATATAGAGCAGTAGCAAAATCTGTGCAACAAACTCCCATCAAAGCAGCCTCAGTACCTGATGCACTTGTGGTGAGGTACAAACAGTGCTGCATATTCCTGTGTCACATCGACAGACCAAGTAATGGATTTATCATCTTAAACTCAGCAAATGAAACTACTGCTTGGTTTTAGAGTTATAGAGATCTACCACACAGGAAAAAGGTCCATCAGCCCACTGAGTCTGCACCACCAAACAACCACCAAGCTACTCTAAAAGCAGAAACTGCTGCAGTGCTGAAGAACAACCATGAGTGGAATCAAAATGTTAACTCTGTACTCTCTTTACACATGCTGCCAGACCTTCTGAGTGTCTCCAGCAACTTCTGTTTTTGTTTGCTTGAAATCCAGCATCTCCAGTTCTTTTTTCTTACTCACTTAACTATTCTAATCCCACTTTCCATCACTTGGCCCGTAGATTTGTATGTCCTGACATTGCAAGTGCACATCTAAATACTTCTTAAATGTTATGAGGGTTTCTGCCCTACCACCCTTACATGAAATGAGTTCCAGATTCCAGACATCCTCTGGGTTAAAAAACTTCACTCACATCCCCCCTAAATCTCCTGTCCCTTAGCTTAAATCTATGCTTCCAGTCATTTACCCCCCACCAAGGGGGGATGTTTCTCTGTCTATGCATCTCAGTCCTGGCCCTCACTTAATACTCTCTGCTCCAAGGAAAACAACCCAAAATCCAGAGATGTGCAGGTTGGGTGGATTGGCCATGCTAAATTACCCAATAGCATCCAGGGATGTGCAAGCTAGATGGATTAACCATTGGAAATGCAGGGTTACACAGATGGGGAGGGATGGGATGCCCTTCGGAGGGTCAGTGTAGACTTAATGGGCCAAACAGCCTGCTTCCACATGATGGGGATTCTATAAACCCCAGTTTATCCGATCCCCCTTCATGATTAAAATTCTAAATCTCCGTATCTTCTTCAGCGCTATCACATTCTTCCTATAATATGGATTCTAGAACCCCACACAACATTGTAAGTGTGGTCTAACCAGTGTTTTATATAGTTCCAGCATCATCTCCTTGCTCTTAGACTCTATGCTTCAGCTAATAAAGACAAATATCCCATACACCTTTTTAATCACTTTATCTACCTGTCCCACTACCTCTCAAAGGACCAGTGGACATGCACACCAAGATCCATCAGATCGTCAAAGCTTCCCAGGGTCCCAGGGTCATGTTTTGGGGATTGTATTTGCTAACTAAATAATAAAATGGAAAACTAGCTCTTCTGGACAGTCCCAAGTGGCAGAAACAGAAATCACTGGCGAAACTCAGCAGATTTAGCAGCATCTGATAAACAGTCATTAGACTTGAAACATTAACTCTACATTCTTCCCATAGATGCTGCCAGACCTGCTGAATTTCACCAGTAATTTTTGATTTTGTTTCAGATCTCCAACATCTGCAGTTCTTTGTTTTATTTTAAAGCCTGGTTACCTGTGTTTCGTTGTCGGCTGTTCCTGAGTGATAATTCTGTAGACACATTGACCATCAGGGAGCCTGAAGCCAATTTGAACTTGAAAGGGAAGAGCTGTCTTCTCTTGAATTTCTGAAGAGGAAAGATAATTGAAATCCTGTAAATTCTAACATATCAGAAACATCTCATTGGCTTTTGTGTGTTGTTTTTACTTCAATTAAAATTCAGACATTAGTTGTTAATCAAATGAACTTAGATCAAACTGAGTTTAGTGGTTCAATTTGCTGCAAACTGTTTATGGCTAAATGGTAAGATTTATTACTTCTGAATGAGTTCAGTGTTTTATCATTGCACCTTAGTCATTTCACAGAAGTGTTACATGCCAGAGGATCTTCTTATATAGTATTGTTTGGCTGAATGCTGCTTGCAAAAGTAACAACAAATTTTTTTGGAGGGTTTTCCATTGCAAGCTCGACCAAGATTTCTTGCCACCTCATACCAAACACATCTCATTATCAACTTGCCTGACCTCATGGTGTCCCACACATTCAATGCTAGAGCCATCTTATCATGCACCATCCCCAAAACAACCTACCACTCACCAGGTATCCACCAACAGGCCAGCATCCCTGACACTCAGATGAGCACCCACATTCCAGACCTGTCCTTCTTGTTCATGGGAGAAGAGGAAGATGGTGCCACAATGTGGGCGGCACGGTGGCACACTGTTTAGCACTGCTGCCTCGCAGCGCCAGAGACCCGGGTTCAATTCCCGCCTCAGGCGACTGACTGTGTGGAGTTTGCACGTTCTCCCCGTGTCTGCGTGGGTTTCCTCCGGGTGCTCCGGTTTCCTCCCACAGTCCAAAGATGTGCAGGTCAGGTGAATTGGCCAGGCTAAATTGCCCGTAGTGTTAGGTAAGGGGTAAATGTAGGGGTATGGGTGGGTTACGCTTCGGCGGGGCGGTGTGGACTTGTTGGGCTGAAGGGCCTGTTTCCACACTGTAAGTAATCTAATCTAATCTAATTCTCTGACAGGGACCTGGAGATGCTGGGGGATGTGATGTTGCAAATGAGGAGTGCCCTCTTCCCAGAGAACTGGCAGAGGAAGCCATGACACTAGATCCTAGTCTAATCTGAGTTCACCACTCAGACCCGTGCGATCTCAATTGTGCCAAGGAATGGCCAGCAGAGGTACAAGGTCAATGACCAGGGTGAGTGCCACTATTTTCTGCCAGGGTAAGTGCCACCATTTTCCCTGATCAGATGGACTACACCCCAGAGTTCCTAAGGTGACAGTTGAGAAGATTACAAAGGCATTGGTGGTGATCATTCAGGAATCTGGATAGTGTAGAACAGGAGAACATGTTTCCATAAGTAGGAGATTCTGGGACTCGAGGGCACAACCTCAGTGAAAAGGACAAGCCAGTAGAACTGAGGCAATGAAGAATTTCTTCAGCCAGAGAATGGTGAATCTGTGGAAATCATTGTGGTAGAGGGCTGTGGAGGCTAAGTCATTGAATGTCCTAGATAAGTTCTTGATTGGTAAGGAGATCAAGCGTCACAGGATACAAGACAATGGGGTTGAGAAACACATCAGCCATGATCGAATGGCAAAACAGATTTGATGGCTGAATGGCCTTTTTCTACTCCAATATCTTATAGTCTTATGCCTCACTTCATATCTCTACCAGATGAATCAAGGATCAATGTCTGTGTTGAGAGGCTGCTGCAGCATCTCAAAGTAAGAGGAACAAGGTGTATCGAGGAATATCAGTCCCTCCTGAAACCAATGGCCAATCATTCTTCAACATTCCTGTTCTTTCCCTGGTTGCTATGTCCAAAAGGTGTTGCTTTGAAAGAGATGTGTAGCAAACACAGCAAGCCAATATATCAGAAGGCCAGGTATTTGGGATCTACAGGTCCAATGCGTGGCTGTGTGTAATATCGTTCACTTTAAAAAGGCCTCGCTTGCCCTGCCCATTCTGAGTATGGTCACAGCCATTTACTTCCCATGCTTTCAATTTCCAACATCTCACCAATGAATTTTTTAAGTTGACTATTGTCATTTGGGATTATGGTCAGCATGGACTGGTTGGGCTGAAGAGTCTATTTCCCTGCTGTGACTCTTTGTTGATGAGCAAAGCTGCTTTGCCCAATGTCACCTGCACTCTGTTGAAACCCTTCAGCTGTTACGGTCACATTTTTAATTTTAAAAAATCAGAGCTTGAAAAGCAATTTGGTTACCAAGACTTACATTGTGATGCTGAGAATGTTAACACCCCATAACATGGGGATCCCCATCTTACTGCAGTCTTTGCTGAGATGTCAAATGTGATTGATTCATCTGCTTTTCTATAAGATGCAGCAGTCACTAGATGACGGCATTCCCAGGAATCGGACTGATATTCTTTATTCATTTTTTATTTCTTTTTATTCATTTGTGAAACTTGGGCATCACTGGCTGGCCAGCACTGATAAACCATCCTTATTTGCCCTTGAGAAGGTGGGTGAGCTGCCTTCTTGAATCACTGCAGTCCACTTGCTGTGGGTTGACCCACAATGCCGGTAGGGAGGGAATTCCAGGATTTTGACCCAACGTCTGTGAAGGAACGGTGGAATATTTCCAAGTCAGGGTGGTGAGTAGCTTGGAGGGAAACTTGAAAATGATGGTGTTCCCAAGTACCTGCTGCCCGTGTCCTTCTAGATGGAAGTGGTCATGGGCTTGGAAGATGCTGTCTAAGGATCTTTGGTGAATTTCTGCAGTGCATCTTGTAGATAGGACATGCTGCTACTGAGCACCAGTGGTGGAGGGATTGAATATTTGTTGGTGTGGTGTCAATCAAGTGGGTTGCTTTGTCCTGGATGGTATCAAGCTTCTTAAGCATGGTTAGAGTTGCACCCATCCAGGCAAGTAGGGAGTATTCCATCACACTCCTTGACTTGTGCCTTGTAGATGGCGGATAGATTTTGAGGTGTCAGGAGATGAACAGAAATGTTCTTTGCTTGCCTGATGCTGCCTGTTCTATTAAACTTGAGAACTGTCTTTAACTGCACAGGCAAAGAGACAAGGAAAGAACATTGCAGGCAAATGACCATGGATACTGGTCATCATGCAGTAGGTAATATGGCTGTCCTGTTGTCACATAATAAAGCTACTCTGTTTACATGCATCTCCTCCTAACATCCTCATATCGTTGACATTACTTATATATTCCACAGGAGCAAGTAATATCTTATGTGATGTATCCTGCTTAATCAATGCTGCTTCCTGTTAGTTCAGGCTCAGAAAGGTGTGTAAATGTCTTGGTTTGTGCCCTGAAATAATATAAATAGGTGGTCTTGTCTAGAAATGTTCAAAGGTGTTGGCTCAGTCTCTGAAAGATTTGAAAATATGTGCTTTTGAGTTCTGAAAGTGCATACATTGATAGTTTAATTCTGAAAGAAACAAACTTATCCAAAAACACATCTTGGCACAGTAACTACTCTACAAGAAATGTCAGAGTTGTGAAAGCAGCCCTGTCATAAAACAAGCCAGTCTTCCTTCCATTGATTCTGTCTACATTCCTGCTGCCTTGGGAAAGCAGCCAATATAATCAAAGACTCCTCCCACCCCAGTTATATACTTTTTCACCCTCTTCCAGTCAGGCAGAAGAAAGAAAAATTTGAAAACATGCACCAACAGATCCAAGAACAGCTTCTTCTTTGCAGTTATCAGAATTTTGAATGGACCTCTCAAATACTGAAGTTGATTTTTCTCTCTAGCTGCAACACTATACTCTGCATTTTGTTCTATTCTCCTGGTGTACCTACCCAAATATGATTTGCTTGGAAAGCACACAAGACGATAAGAAAGGTGATAAGGACAAGCCAGGGAACTATAGACCGGTGAGCCTGACCTCGGTGGTGGGCAAGTTATTGGACGGAATCCTGAGGGACAGGATGTACATGTATTTGGAAAGGCAAGGACTGATTAGGGATAGTCAACATGGTTTTGTGCGTGGGAAATCATGTCTCACAAACTTGATTGAGTTTTTTTGAAGTAACAAAGAAGATTGACGCGGGCAGAGCGACAGATGTGATCTATATGGACTTCAGTAAGGCGTTCGACAAGGTTCCCCAGGGGAGACTGATTAGCAAGGTTAGATCTCATGGAATACAGGGAGAACTAGCCATTTGGATACAGAAATAGCTCAAAGGTAGAAGACAGAGGGTGGTGGTGGAGGGTTGTTTTTCAGACTGGAAGCCTGTGACCAGTGGAGTGCCACAAGGATTGCTGCTGGATCCACTACTTTTTGTCATTTATATAAATGATTTGGCTGTGAGCATAACAGATATAGCTAGTAAGTTTGCTGGTGACATCAAAATTGGAGGTGTAGTGGACAGCGAAGAAGGTTACCTCAGATTACAACGGGATCTGGACCAGATGGGCCAAGGGGCTGAGAAGTGGCAGATGGAGTTTAATTCAGGTAAATGCAAGGTGCTGCATTTTGGGAAAGCAAATCTTAGCAAGACTTCTATACTTAATGGTAATGTCCTAGGGAGTGTTGCTGAACAAAGAGACCTTGGAGTGCAGTTTCATAGCTCCTTGAAAGTGGAGTTGCAGGTAGATAAGATAGTGAAGAAGGCGTTTGATATATTTTCCTTTATTGGTCAGAGTATTGAGTACAGGAGTTGGGAGGTCATGTTGTGGTTATACAGGACATTGGTTAGGCCACTGTTGGAATATTGCATGCAAATCTGGTCTCCTTCCTATCAGAAAGATGTTGTGAAACTTGAAAGGGTTCAGAGAAGATTTACAAGGATGTTGCCAGGGTTGGAGGATTTGAGCTAAAGGGAGAGGTTCAATAGGCTAGGGCTGTTTTCCCTGGAGCATTGGATGTTGAGGGGTGATCTTATAGAGGTTTATAAAATCATGAGGGGACATGGATAGGATAAATAGACAAAGTCTTTTCCCTGGGCTGGGGAGTCCAGAACTAGAGGGCATAGGTTTCGGGTGAGAGGTGAAAGATATGAAAGAGACCTAAGGGGCAACCTTTTCACTCAGAGGGTGGTATGTGTATGGAATGAGCTGCCAGAGGAAATGGTGGAGGCTAGTACAATTGCAACATTTAAAAGGCACCTGGGTGGGTATATGAATAGGAAGGGTTTGGAGAGATGTTGGCCAGGTGCTGACAGGTGGGACTAGATTGGTTTATCTGGTTGGCATGGACAAGTTGCACCAAAGGGTCTGTTTTCGTGCTATATGTCTCTAGACTCTATTATACTTTTCATTGTATCATGGTACATGTGACAATAATAAAGCAAATCAAAAAGCTTCAGACACCATAGACAGCATCTGTCACAGACACGAAATTATCCTCATCCTTCTCAGCTGCTTGACCTCTTCAGCCAGGCTTGCAGGGACAGGAAGATATCAGACATGAAGCATAAAGACATAGTGTCTGCAATGAAACAAACCTGGTTGGTTTTCACACTAATGATACTAATTGGTGGCGCAATGAAGGTGATAAATTCGAGAGTGAGGATACTTCGTCCCGTTTCATTGCAGCAACAACGTTGCAATCCATCACATCTAATCATCACACTGATGAAAGTGGAATACCGGGTACTCTGCAGAGCACACTGCAATTCTTGTTAGACACAATGCTGATGGCTCGAAATATCCCTTGAACAGCCAATTAACTGATACTCACGCTCAAGCTTTGAATCTTTTATTCCAAATTCAAAGGTGATCTCCATGTCTCTAACCACGTTTCCAATGTGTTTCACACTTTTACTGCTCATGTCATCCTCATATTTAAAGTACCTTCACAGGACAGAATAGTTAGGGTCAGGAATGGCATCAATTATAAATGAGAAATTAAGAAATAAGATCTTTCCCACTCAGTCCGATTCCTGGTCTGGGTCTCCCCCACTCAGTCCGACTCCTGTACTGGGCTGTTTACAGTGGTGTCAACCCTTCACAGATTCTTAGGTGGTCAGAAAGCATTTTATAATGTTGCCTTTGATTTTCCTTTGAATGAAATGGCTTCAGACGGGGCACAGAGGTATCAGAAGAACCAAGGGTAGCATCTAGCACACCACAATATAGACAGTCCTCAGCCTGAATGTGTTGTGATCAGGACATACATGAGGCCAGAGACACAGGTACAGCGGGAGCAGCTGGGGTAGGGATGGCCACAAAACCAGCGCCTGTGGGAATGATGCCTTGAAATTAAGCATATCCAGGGACATATAAGATGTGAGAGGACTGTTGAGGATAAACCATGTGGCTGCTATGCCACAGGATTTTACATGTACGAATTATGAATTTCTGAATGGGCAACAGAATTTGAATTGAGTTGAATACAATAAAAGAATACAATAAGGTATCACCCAAGTAAGCATTCTTACAGTTGCTAGATGTATAAGGAACAAATTGAAATAACTGAACCAGCAGTTTGAGCTGAGCTACTACTGAGACATGGCTGAAGACAGTGGGAATCGGAACAGAGTGTAGAGCCCACAGCGAAAATGGTAGAGGAAGAGACGTATTGACTAATAAGCATGAAGTTACTTCAACAATGGAAGGATAGCAACAGTTAAGTAGTCAGGGGATTCTTTTGAGTAAAAAGAAGAAACAGATAATTAAAACTGAAGGTCACCACAGACAAATTGTGAGGTGACAGACTGTACACGAAGGCAGCAAAGCTACTGTTTTGTTCAAAATGGCTCTGAAGCAGGGTCACTGGAGTTAAAGTGTTAACTTCTTCCCTTCACTGATGCTGCCAGTCCTGCTGAATTTCTCCAACAATCTGAGAAGGGAAAACATTTTTGTTTGTTCCAGATCTCTAGCATCTGTGGTTTTTGTTTTGTTTTACTTCAAAGCAGACTGGTTGCAGAAGACTTTAATTTTCACTTTGATTTAGGTAACTAGACTAGCACTTTAGAAAGGTAGTGAATTCCTTGAACATATACAGGAGTTTTCCGCAGCACTAAATCCTGGAAAGACCAAGTAAACATTCCATACAAGACTTAGCAATGAGCCAGAATGAACAAGCAGCCTAATGATGCACAAGCAGTAGTCAAATATGACGGTGTGAGAAAATGTATACAAATGGATATAGTTACTAAAATACTGCACCTGATTTAGATGGATAACTTCAATGTAGAGATTATCCTTAAAAAATCAGTCATGTTTGTTAATGGGTAAAATGGAAAGCAGACAGTGAGGGATACTCAAACAAAATTTATATTGATGCAGAACTAGTTTACATCCCTCAAGGAGAAGAGCTCTATATGCTAAAAATACGACCACTGAAAATTAACCAAATATGTAAGTGACAAACATGATACTTAAAGAAAAGTATGAAAATGCAAAAACAAAACACACATATCCCATCATATGAGAACGTAACAAATAATCAGAAAGGGTGCAACAGCAGAAACTACAAAAAAAAGTGGAAGAAACTAGAAACTCAAAAATCAACAATAAAATTTACAACTATATTGGGTAAGGGTGATAAGTAGGGAACAATGTGGGCCCTGGGAAAATTAATAATAGTGATAACATTAATTAAATTACTAACATGGAGGGCATTCTAAATAACAATGTTGCACATGTCTTTACAGGAGAGGCAAGGTCAGCATTCTGGAAACCCCAAGGAAACGAAGATTGAATCAGGCATAAAGACGCAAGCTAACAAACATAATCAAGGTAACAATAATTAAGAAAATAATTTCAATTAAGGAGTGACAAATCCTTAAGGATTAGACAGTTTCCGTTGGCAAAATTAGGGGAATTAGGTGATGATATATACTTGCCTCAACTACAATCTGTTTAAGTTCTCTAAATTTCACAAATCACTAATATTTAACAAAGGATGAAGGAGAAAACCAGACAATTATCAACCAGTCAGTCTTGCATCAGTTGTCAGGAAATTATCTATAACTGAGGATAAAGGTGTCTAAATGCCATAATCATTTTCAGCTGACCAGAAGCAAGCACTTTGGAATCATAAAGACTGAACTGTTTAAAGAGGTGACTGAAGTACAGGGAGAGTATCTATGAATATCATTTAGATGGACATCCAAAAAGCATTTGACAAAAGCATCGTAACAGATTGTCAGCTAAAGGTTGAAACAACAATTCCAGCTAACAATGATCTTTATAGCTAGCATCAATAGCTGGATTCGTACCCTTAGTCCCAGGCATAATTACTTTCAATCAACTTTGGAACAATATAATACACCTCTGAGACAGGTAGAATTCTAAAGCGGATCTTCTGATCCAGAGATAGGGACTTATCAACGTGCCAAACATCCCTGCTCCCAAACATGAGACTAAGCCAAAATGTAGTCCAAATAATTTAGATCATAACTAATGATGCAAACCTACAAACACAGGCCATTCCAAGGTCTGGAGTACGTTATCAAGTCTCCTCCATTTCTGTCAAAGCAAAAAAGGTTAGCAAGGAAAACATCTTATGCATTATGAATAAAATAGTGACAAGGCTTCACATTTATCACTAAAACTTACAGGCTATCATGAACAATGAAGGTGACAGTGACATTTGTAGCAATTACATCATCTTCTAAAATTAGCTGAAATTCATTGTATAAATTGGCTGGGTTGGTGATGTTCACCTGAGAATGAGAAAATAGCAAAACAATTAAACTACCTCTCAATTTTTAAACATTGTGTTTTTTTTCCTTTTCATTGTAACACCTCAAACACTAGCACCAGACTTAGCAGCATGCTGCGTAAGGGTCTGAAAGGGTTAATGCTGACAAATGCTAAGCAATACGTACTATGATATCATTTGGACTTGTGAGTAGAACACAGCATGATTAAGAACGAATGACATTTAACATTTGCTACTCCTCAGTCTCTGACATAATGTCTGTCCCCTCAATATAATCCCAGATTATTTGCAACATACAATAAATTATATACTATTTATAAGTACAGATTCTTCTAATTAGTCCAAGAAGTGGTTTCCTCTCCCACACGAAACCAGGCAGTCCCTGGAGTTTCCTTCACTCATACAATATAGTGAGCTGACAACACAGCTGGCAGCACTGACTTTCCTTCAATTTAATCTCTCTTCTTTCTGAGATAACCAGAACGAAGAGAGGGGAGGGGTGTACTTACTTCCTGAAAGTGTGGTACAGGCAAAAACATTATTGCAGTGAATATATACTAGGGTAAAACAGTAAGTGCTGTAACATTCAGGCTACCAAACAAAATCTTGAAGGTGAGATTCGGTTAGATGGCTTTTCTCTGCAGACAGTAATGTGATGGTTAAATGTTTTTTTTGTTTTATCCCTGTCCTGAACTCCAGGCTGCAATACTTAGAACCCACTCAAACCTCCAGTGTTTCAAACTTTGGTGGTTCTCACAGATCATTTTCTCACCTTTCCTCCAGTTTTATCTGCCAGTTGTCCAAGTTCTGGTAATCTGCAGTCGGTGCCTTCAATAGTCAGTACAGAGATGATCACCCTAAGAGTGATGATTAGACTGAGTTATAGTTAAAGTCTCCTCAGGATTATGAAGACTGTACATAGGTTTTAGGAACCAGTGTACAGGAAGAAGTCATTTAGCCCCTCAAACCTCTTCTGTCATTAATCAGGTGATGACTGATGGGCGAATAACAAGTGTACACCTCACTTTATCCTATATTCATTCATAACTTTGGATCACAAAAATTTAAATCTCAGAATATAAAATTTAAAGCTGAATAATCATCAGCTGCCATTTGACAATTTTCAAACTTGTACCATTCACTGCGTGTGGAAAGATTTCCCCCAAAAGGCTTTGCTGTAATGTTTAGTCTATGCCACTTGGCCTAGAGATGTCCAACCTGTATAATAATTTCTCTTTATGTATCCATCTTAATACCTTGGAAGTTTTGATCAAACAATCCCCTAACCTTCCAAATTCCAGGAATAAAGACCTAGTTTAAGCAATCTCTCTTCATAATTTAACCTTAGAAACCCAGCATCATTCCAGTAATCCAAGCATCATGCTCCTGATGGCAGAGGATTCCAAAACCAGGGATCACGGTCCAAGGATGAGGGGTAAACCATTTAGGACTAAGATAAGGAGTGACTTCTTCATCCAGAGAGTGGAGAGCCTGTGGAATTCTCTGCCACAGAAAGCAGTTAAGGCTAAAACACTGTATGATCTCAAGAAGTTAGATACAGCACTTGGAAAGAGATCAAAGGATATGGGGAAAATGCAGGAATAGGCTAATGAGTTGGATAAACAGAATGAATGGAAGACTCAAAGGACCAAATGGCTACTCCTGCTATTTTCTACGTTTATGTTTCTAAATTTATGCTGCACTCCTTCCAAACAATATTTCCTTCCTAAGGTTTGGTTCCTTACAAAGACCAGCTCTCAGTACTGCAGGTACGGTCCAAGCAGAATTTTCTACAACTCATGCATGACTATTCCTCTAGATACAAATGTCAGCATTCCAATAACCTTTCTGACTGCATGACTGGTCTATAAATTTCCTCGTTTTCTGCTAATGGGATGGATTATTGCACTTACACAATACCTTGGCAAGATCATACCTGGAGCATTGTGTGCAGTTTTAGCCTCTTTACTTCAAAAAGGATAAAGAGGGAGGGCAGCGAAGGTTCACTAGACTGATGCTAAGGTTGGCAAGACTGTTGTATGAGGAGAGATTGGTTTGCTTGAACCTGTATTCACAAGAGTTTAGAAGGACAAAAGGATATCTGATTGAAAGTGTTAAACTCTAACAGGACCGAAATAGACTAGATGCAAGGAGGATGCTTTCACTGGTCAGGGAGTCGAGAACCAATGGTCAATCTCAGAAGATGGGGAAAACCCTTTAGGACTATGATGAAGAAATATTTCTTCACAGGGTAGTCAACCTGTGGAATTCAAGACCACAGTAATCTGTGGGGGCTGGGTTAATGACTGAGTATATTTACAAATGAGATTGATTTTATTTTTAGATATTAAAAGCATCAAGGGATAAGGAGAGAAATTCAGAATACAGCATTGATTAGAAGATCAGCATGATCATGCTGAATGGTGGAGCAGGCCTGAAGGATCAGATAGCTGACTCCTGCTCTTCATTTCCATGTTCCTATGTCATCTTTCTTAAAACATGACATGACATGCACAATCTTCCATTCTAATGGAACAGTTCTCATCACAGAAAAGCTTCAAAGATTTTAGTAACACCATCGGAAAATATTATTCTTTTCAACCATTTACAAAAATTCAACCTGTCCTGGGAATTTCTCACTGAGACTTGATCAT
This sequence comes from Chiloscyllium punctatum, assembly GCF_047496795.1. Lineage (NCBI taxonomy): Eukaryota > Metazoa > Chordata > Chondrichthyes > Orectolobiformes > Hemiscylliidae > Chiloscyllium > Chiloscyllium punctatum. Next base: position 101,996,754 of record NC_092756.1, on the reverse strand, counting down.
GATCATTCATTATCTTCATTACTATTACTTTCAAATAAATCTGTTGGGCTATAACTTGGTGCAGTATTCTGAACATAGTAATTTTCTTGAGTTTATGTCCTTGATTAATAACAAGGTTTCTTGGGAGGTCTGGCATTCTGACCTCATCCTTTTGCTGTTTGCTCTTCATTCCTAGATTTTTACTAAAAAAATCTTAGTAATGTTTCAAACGCAGAATGCTGGAGAAACTCAGCAAGTCTGGAAGTATCTGTGGAGAGAGAAACAGAGTTAACATTGAGACTGGTATGACTTAAAAACATTCAATGGATTCACATTTCTGCTTACTACCCACATTTTGACAAGTAATGTTCTTATCTTTTGTGTGCGTAAAAACTGGTTATGTACCTTCTTTGTAGACCTTTCACTGATGTGTTGTTATGATGCTGTTTACTGGGACAGCCTCAGTCCCACTGAATTGGCCTTAGCGATTCACTTCAAAGTCAGTCTCTCTAAATCCAGATTCTTAACAGCTCTTTCAAACACTGACCTTTATCATATTATGGCAGCTACCGGACAAAGCAATGTCTAGGAATAATCTGCAGAAGCTATTTCATAAGTTTCCTGACTGTCCAAGACTATTTCATGTTTGTATTTTGGGGTGGGGTAGCAAAACAGAAGAACCTAGTCTATTACTTTTCTACTCTGACATCATTTCCAGAGATAATTCAAACTTCGCTCTGCCTCTACTTTGAATCTTGCTGCTAAAAACTGTGCCAGAAACAATGCTGTATTGTAATACTAGCATTCCTGAAGAAGGGCTTATGCCCGAAACGTCGATTCTCCTGTTCCATGGATGCTGCCTGACCTGCTGCGCTTTTCCAGCAACACATTTTCAACTCTGATCTCCAGCATCTGCAGTCCTCACTTTCTCCTTGTAATACTAGCAGCAAACCTTATCCCTCTTCCTACCTCAAAGACAGGACTATAGGGACATAATAGCAGGAGTTGACCATTCAGCCCTTCAAGCCTGATCAGCCATTCTTGATCATGTCTCATCAGCTACCTTAGCTTTATTTTCCCATGCTACTCCACTGCTTCAAGTCACATATATAATGATTACCACAAATTACACACATTTGCACTTATGGGAGAAGTTGAGGTCACATAATTATGGCAAATCAATCAATACTCTAAATCTAATTGCATTTCTGCAAACATTCCCCTTTTCTTAAAAAGAACTGCATGCACTATCATTTGCAACTACAAGTTATGCAATATGCATGGTCACAAAGAGAATGGCCAGTCATTACCAAAAACAAGTTAACTCTAGTCAGTCCCACTTTCATCAGTCTCTGCACATGCATTGTTTACAAAGTCTTTATATGGGTCAGATCTCGGCCATTCCTCAGGTATCAACTCACTCATAGCCTAATGTTTCTTCACTGGGGATTGTCGTTTTTTAGGAATTGCTATTTATTGATTCATTTACATCGCTGGAAAACAGTGAACCTGTGGGATGGATGTTCATTGCGTGGGAGGCAAAATCATTTCATCCCAATCCACTGACTGCAGTGAAGCAACAGAGTTGAAAGTGTGGTGCTGGAAAAGCACAGCAGGTCAGGCAGCATCTGAGGAGGAGAATCGACGCTTCGAGCAAAAACCCTTCATCGGGAATGAGGCTCAGTGAATGCAGTGAAGCAACAGCTCCCCTAGTGCTACATGTGTGTTACAGTTATAACCAAAAATCTAGTTATTTACATTCCTTTCATGCGATTCAGGTGCTGGCTGCTCCACACAGGTCCTAATATTGCCATGCAGCCCCAGTCTTGTTGACAACATTGAACTTTAGCTTGAAGATTGGCTCTTTAATGCTCAGTTCTGGCAATGACTCAGCAGTTGCATCAAAATGAAATTGTCACTTTGCCTTGATTCCATCACTCCCACCTCATACTACTTCTGGCATTAGTTTGAGGAGTGATCATAACTAAAGAATAATTAGGCTGGGCTAGATTCCATATCTTTAGCAAGTGCATTACTCCCTCACAAGAGTACTTTGTATAAGTCTGTGCTCCCTTCACTTGATATCTTTAAAGATCCATTTGATGATTTTCACTGTGGCCTCAGCTTTTTGATTTCACTGGGGATAGTTTGAAGATGATATACTCCATATATTTGAATTTCCCAATCATTTATGAAGCACAACAGATTCACCTTCAATACCATAATTCCAACTAAACTAACCTCAAAACTTGGAGACCTACGTCCATGGTTCGCCCTCCGCAACTGGATCCTCCACTTCCTGACCCAAAGACTGCAATCAGTGACAATAGACAACAGCACCTCCTCCACAGATAATCCTCAATACTGGCACCCCTCAAGGATGCACACTCAAACCCTACTTTAATCCCTGTACACTCAAGACTATGTGGTCAAATTCTGTCCTAATTCCATCTACAAGTTCACTGACAATGTTGCCATTGTGGGCTGGACCGCAAACAACAAAGAGACAGAATAAAGAAAAGAGAGAGAATGTGCTTGGTAACATGGTGTAAGGGTAACAATCTCTCCCTTAAATGTCAGCAAAACTAAAGAGCTGGTCAGGGGGATTGTGGAGGATGGTGTGAGAAATATGAAAATAAGCTTCCCATGGTTGGGGAATTGAGGACTAAAGGGCATCAGTTTAAGGTTAGAGGAGAAAGAATTAAAGGGAACTTGAGAGGCAACCTTTTTAACAGAGTATGGTACGCATACGGAATGAACTGCCAGCCAAATTGGTTGAGGTGGGTAAATTAACAACATTTAGAGTCATAACATCAGAGAGATGTGCAGCATGGAAACAGACCCTTCGGTCCAACTTGCCCATGATGACCAGATATCCCAACCCAATCTAGTCCCACCTGCCAGCACCCGGCCCATAACCCTCCAAACCCTTCCTATTCATGTACCCTTCCAAATGCCTCTTAAATGTTGCAATTGTACCAGCCTCCACCACATTTTCTGGCAGCTCATTCCATACATGTACCACCCTCTGCGTGAAAAAGTTGCCCCTTAGGTCTCTTTTATATCTTTCCCCTTCACCCTAAACCTATGCCCTCTAGTTCTGGACTCCCCCATCCCAGGGAAAAGCCTTTGTCTATTTATCCTACCCATCCCCCTCATGATTTTATAAACCCCTATAACGTCACCCCTCAGCCTCCGATGCTACAGGGAAAAACAGCTCTAGCCTATTCAACCTCTCCCTATAGCTCAAATCCTCCAACCCTGGCAATATTCTTGTAAATCTAATCTCAAGTTTCACAACATCTTTCCGAAAGGAAGGAGCCCAGAATTGCACGCAATATTCCAAAAGTGCTTAACCAATGTCCTGTACAGCTGCAACGGGACCTCCAGCTCCTATACTCAATACTATGATGAATAAAGGAAAGCATACCAAACGCCTTCTTCACTATCCTATCTACCTGCGACTCCACTTTCAAGGAACTATGAACCTGCACTCCAAGGTTTCTTTGGTCAGCAACACTCCCTAGGACCTTAACATTAAGTGTATAAGTCCTGCTAAGATTTGCATTTCCAAAATGTAGCACCTTGCATTTATCTGAATTAAACTCCATCTGCCACTTCTCAGCCCACTGGCCCAACTGATCAAGATCCCGTTGTAATCTGAGGTAACGTTCTTCGCTATCCACTACACCTCCAATTTTGTGGCATCGGCAAAGTTACTAACCATACCTCCTGTGTTTACATCCAAATCATTTATATAAATAATGAAAAGCAGGAGACCCAGCACCAACCCATGTGACACACCACTGGTCACAGACTTCAAGACCAAAAATCAATGCTTGAACATCACCCTTTGTCTTCTATCTTGGGAGACAGACAGGTATGCATCCAAATGGCTGGTTCTTCCTGTATTTCATGTGACCTAACCTAACCCATTTTCTGTGAAGGACATTGTTGAATGCCTTACTGAAGTCTATATAGATCATGTTGACCATTCTGCCCTCATCAATTGTCTTCGTTACTTTTTCAAAAAACTCAACTGTAAGTTAGTGAGACATGGTTTTTCATGTACAAAGCTATTTTGACTACCCTTGATTAGTCTTTGCTTCTCCAATTGCATGTAAATCTATCCCTCTGTTATAGACCAGTCCAGACAGCGCCCCTCCCCACCCCCCCCAAATATTTAAGATAGCATGTTCCCAACCTTTTCTTATTTTAAAGGCAGATATGAAGTGGATATTCCGGGTCTAATGCAGCTGGTCAAACCACCTGTTTTTAAACAATATAGAATTTATTTAAACACTACGAACAAAAATTCATCTTGAAATACGAACAAAAGAAAATGGAATTTAGAATATCTCAACAATTGGAAACTAAACTGACTCGACATAGGAGAAAGTGAGGACTGCAGATGCTAGAGATTAGAGTCAAGGTTAGAGGTGGTGCTGGAAAAACAACAGGTCAGGCGGCATCCGAGCCCCAAGAAAATCGATGTTTCCGACAGGAGCCTTTCATCATTCCTGATGAAGGGCTCCTGTCCGAAATGTCAATTTTCCTGCTCCTCCATCATAGGAACTTATCTAAGGAGCTGTTAAAGTTCCCATACCATCTCATAAATACACCCTTTGGCAAAATGCAAATTCAAGCACAGGTTCTTAGATGCAGGGGAGGTTTCAGAAAGAAAAGTCAGCCAGGGATCATCTGCTGAAGCAGCTAAACCAAAACCAAACTAGAAAAAACCTGAACTGGGAGAACTGGCCACTCCCCTGCAATTGTCAAAATAGGGTCATTCCAGACAATTCTGTCTGTCTCTTACGACTTCTCTTAAAAAAAATGAAGGTCAAAATCACCTTTTTAAACTGACAGCATCGTCACACCTCAGGATTCCCTCTACCAACTTGCTTACCATTAATGGTCAGGCTCACCAATCTGTAGATCCCTGACTTTCCTTACCACCATTTCTTAAATAGTGGCACCACGTTAGCCAAGCTCCTCTCTTCTGACATCTCACTTGTGACTATCGATGATACAAACATCTCAGCAAGGGGTCCAACAATCACTTCCTTAGCTTCCCACAGAGTTTTAGGGTCAACTTGGTCAGGTTTATGCACTTTAAGCTGTCCAGCACCTTCTCCTCTATAACATGGACATTTTTCAAGACGTCACTATTTATTTCCTAATGTTCCATACCTTCTATATTTTTCACCACCATAACACTGATGCAAAATATTCATTTAGTATCTCGCCCATCTCCTGTGGTTCCACACACTGGCGGCCTTGTTGATCTTTAAGGGTCCCTTTTCTCTCCCAAGTTACTCTTTTGTCCTTTGGATTCTCCTTAACCCTATTTGCCAAAACCGCCTCATGTCCCCTTTTTACCCTCCTGATTTCCATCTTAAGGATATTCCTTCTACCTTTATACTCTTCTAAGGATTCACTCTATCTCTGCTGACTACACCTGACATATGCTTCCTTCTTTTTCTTGACCAAACCCTCAATTTCTTTAGTCATCCAGCACTCCCTATACCTACCAGCCTTGCCCTTCACCCTAACAATAACATACTGTTCCTGGACACTTGTTATCTCATTTTTGAAGGCTTCCAATTTTCCAGCTGTTCCTTTACTTGCAAACATTTGCCCACAAACAGTTTTTGAAAGTTCTTGCCCAATATCATCAAAATTGGACTTCCTCCAACTGAGAACTCTAACTTTTAGATCTGGTCTATCCTTTACCATTACTATTTTAAAACTAATAGAATAATGGTTGGTGATCCTAAATTGCTGCCCCACTGATACTTCAATCAGCTGCTTTGCCTTACTTCCCAAGACTAGGTCAAGTTTTGCACCTTCTCTAGTAGATCCATCCACATACTGAATCAGAAAAAATTCTTGCACACACTTAAGAGTCAATAAGGTGCGGTGCTTGAAAAAGCACAAAAGGTCAGACAGCATCTGAGATACAGGAGAGTCAACATTTCAGGCATGACCCTTCATCAGGACTGAACACCCTTAACAATTCCTCTCCATCCAAGCCCTTCCATTGGTAGTCCCAGTCTATACTTGCAAAGTTAAAATCCCCTACCATAGCAATCCAATATTCATACAAATAACTGAAATCTCCTTACAAACTTCTCAATTTCTTGATGACTATTGGAGGGGTTCTATAGTAAAATCCCAAAAAAGTGATCATCTCTTATTTCTCAGTTTCCCCCAAATATCTTCCCTGACATATTCCCAGGAATATCCTCCCCAAGTACAGCCGTAATGTTATCCATAATCAAAAACAACACTCCCCCTCCTCTCTTGTTCCCTTTTCTATCCTTCCTATAGCATCTATACCCTGGAACACTAAGCTGCCTGTGATGTCCATACCTGAGCCATAACTCTGGAATTGCTGTGATAGCTCAGTCCAATGTTCCCAATCAGGTCCTGAATTCATCTGCCTTACCTGCTATGCCCCTTGTATTGAAATAAATAGAGTAACTTATCAGTCCTACCTCATTCTCTGCTTTATTCCTCCTACCCTGACTGTTTGACTTGCTCCTTTTCCCAAATGTATCAGCCTCATTATCTCCCTAAGTCTCACCTCCTCCTTATTAGTTTAAATTCCCCTGACCAGCCCGAGCAAATCTCCCCGCCAGTATTTAATCCCCTTGCAATTCAGGTGCAATCCGTCCTTCTAATACAGGCCACTTCTACCCCAAAAAAGATTCCAGTGATCTAAAAATGTGAACTCTTCTCCCTGCACCAGCTCCTCAGCCATGCATTCATCTGCTCTATCCTCCTATTTCTACCCTCACTAACTCGTTGCACCAACAGTAATCTAGTTATTACTCCCCTCAAAGATCTTCTTTTTAAACTCCTGCCTAGTTTCCTGCATTCTCTCGTCAGAATATCATCCTCTTCTCTTCCCTGCGTCAAAGTTACAAATCACATGGCACCAGGTTGTAGTCCAACAGGTTTATTTGAAAGTACAAGCTTTCGGAGTGCTATTCCGTCAGGTAGTCAGTGAGGTAGGATACATAGGACACAGAATTTACAGCAAAAGAGTAAAGTGCCATACTACTGATGTGATGCAGTAGACAAACCCAGATGGCTGTTTAGTCTATAATCACTTAGATGGTTTTGATTAATATTTAAATCCCAAAACTTCTTTCAAATCACTGCCCCAAGATAACTTAAGGTTTTATCAGTATATTAAAAAAAGTGACATCTCACCTTAGACAATACATTAAAAAATGTGAGGTTAGAGTCTGTGTCCAAACCTGGACTCAGACTGGCTTTATTTCCAAAGTAGGAATTTATGAAATTTATGAAATTGACTGTGCGCCTACAGAATAGAATGTTTCAGCAAATACAAATTTGCAAATGTAAATTCACTGCATAAACTTATATGTGCGTGAGTGTGAGGGGGAGAGTGTGTGTGTGTGAATGTGTGAGTGTGAGTGTGTGAGTGTGAGAGAGAGAGAAAAAAGAAAGAGTGAGAGAGAGGGAAAGAGAGAGCGAGTGACAGACAGACAGACAGACAGAGAAAACAGTGTAGTGCTGTCATCTGTAATGTGACATGTTCCGCGACTGGGAGGGAACATCCCTGTCTGGCGAGTGTTGTGCGGTGTCAATTCATCCGTTGTCGTAGCGTCTGCTTGGTCTCACCAATGTACCATGTATTGGGGCATCCTTGCATGCAGCATATGCAACAGACAATGTTGGCCGAGTCACATGAATATTTGCTGCACACGTAGTGTGTGGTCACCCCACACATAATGGGTACATCCATGTCAATACTCTGAAACATCCATGACAGTGTTGTACAGTGTTGTGGTCGATACTGTCCTGAAGGCTAGGCATTTTGTTGTGAACAATGGTCTGTTTAAGGTTTGGCGGTTGTTTAAAGGTGAGTAGTGGAAGCACAGGGAAGATCTTGGTGAGATGCTCATCCTCATTGATAATGTGTTGCAGGCTGCAAAGAACATGGCTTCCGGGAAGTACTGGACAACGAAGTCTATCCTATCAATCGTTATCAAGTGTCTGTCTCCTGAGGTGATCATTACGGTTTTTCACTTTTTAAAATTTTATACACTGATGAAACCTTTAGTTATTTAAGGACAGTAAATTCTGGGATTTACATATTAATCAATCAAAACCTTATTCCCCATTCTAAATGATTACAAACTTAACAGCAATCGAGGTTTATCTAATACATCACATCAGTTACAATACACTTTGTTCTTTTACTTATAAATTTTGTATCTTATGATCCTGCCCCACTAGCTACCTGATGAAAGCTTGCATTCTCAAATAAACCTGCTGTACTATAACTTGGTGTTCTGTGCTTTTAACTTTGTCCACCACAGTCCAACACCAGCACCTCTATATCATGACTTCCCTGTGTCGTTAGTTCTAATTGTACAACAACTTCCTGTTGGTCTCTCTCTACCCTTTGAGAATATTATGCACTCTGAGATAGCCTTGATCCTCGCACCAGGGAGGCAACACACCAATTTTATGTCTTGGTGTCAGCCACATAAATACCTGTCTGTGCCTCTGACTAGAGATTCCCCTATCACAATCAACTGCTTGGAACCCGACGCACCCCTCATTACATTAGAGCCAGTCTCAGTACCAGAAACTTGGCTGTCCGTGCTACATTTTCGAGAGTCCATCAACCCTTAAAATTTTCCACAAAAACATACCTGTTTGAGATGGGGATAGCCACAGGTATGACCTGCCTCCCTCCATTACCTTTTCCTTAGTCCAAGCACTTTAATTCTTTATTCTTTAATTCTTTAGGGCGGCACGGTGGCATAGTGGTTAGCACTGCTGCCTCACAGCGCCAGAGACCTGGGTTCAATTCCCGCCTCAGGTGACTGACTGTGTGGAGTTTGCACATTCTCCCCGTGTCTGCGTGGGTTTCCTCCGGGTGCTCCGGTTTCCTCCCACAGTCCGCAGGTTAGGTGAATTGGGCATGTTAAATTGCCCGTAGTATTAGGTAAGGGGTAGATGTAGGGGTATGGGTGGGTTGTGCTTCAGCGGGGCGGTATGGACTTGTTGGGCCGAAGGGCCTGTTTCCACACTGTAAGTAATCTAATCTAATCTAATCCTCTGCTATTGGGACAAATTGATAAGATCACTCAGGAAATCATGTCTTTCATGTGTGCACAGTTAGTAAGAGTTATGACTGTGGAGCGCAAAACTAACTAATTAACTTAACTATAACAACATACAGAATCACAGAATTTTTACTGCACAGAGGGAGGCCATTTGGCCCATTGTATCTGCACTGGCTCATCAAAGGAGTATCACTGGCACAAAATAATCTTCTGCCTTTTCCCCATATCATTTTATACTATTCCTAACCAAATAATTATCTAACGCCTTAATTGGTGAACTGAATAGCCTCTTTCTGCTTTGTAACCTATGGTTTGGAACAAACAATAATAAACGCCAATATACAATGTTAGGACAGTAATCTGTCCTCTTAGTAGCAAAATTAATATGATAAATACAGACAATGGACCATCACAGAACACCTCACGATGAACAACTGAAAGCAAAGGTGATCAAGATAAATCCCACAGATTTCTCAGAAAAATCCCCCCAAACATTAATGATATCAAATTGCAGTAAGCTTTATAATGGATTAATATTTTTCACTTTTGTCAGTCTGGTATCCCTCAAAAGAACCACTTCATCATGGACTGCCTCAACAATTATTCCTGTTCTGGTTGATCACCCTCCTTTGCTGGGTCTATCCTACCCTGAACTATCTCACTCACAGATATAACGTCAGCTCTTCACAGCCAGCTAGATTCGCCAAGGTAGTCATGCCCCTCGGATTATTCTCCCATAGTCCAATCTTGCTTAGCTGCATCAAACAAACACAGTTTGCAGGGTTTTTTTACCTCCTCCATACTTCTCGCTGCACTGAAGTATTTCTGCTCATAATTCCTACTCCTTTGAATCCTTACTCATCCAGTTAGCAGTCTATTAATTCCTAGAACTTCTCCTGACTTCTAACAACACAAAGGATTCAAACTGCTCTCAACCCCATTGCGAGTCTTTAACATAGAATCAGTGTAGGTTAGGTACCCGCACAGCAGCAAAGCTAACTTTAACATGGAAGCTACTGTGATCCCCCTTTCACATCTTCACCGACTGCGTTTGAATTCCTCTTCAGTAACTCCTAACTTGACCTGAGTGACCAATCAAAAGCCCCTCCCCTATTGCTGGGCAGAATTGAACATTTCAATTGAATGCCATAATGAGCAGTTTTAGAATGGAGTATACGCTGAAGGTTACATTCTCACAGAATGTTGGAAAATCACACTCAACATATCAGAAATACACTGCACCTTAGATTCTCCTTACGAACTGCATCACCTCACAGGTAACCATGTTATTTATTAAATTATATTCCAGCTGCTATGTCTTTTCCCACTCACATAAATGGTGAAGCCTCTTTGCATCACTTTCAGAACTTGCATTCCATCCTAACTTTTTGTTATTAACAAACTTGGAAATATTACATTTGGCCTCTGCATCTAAATCATTGATGGAGATCATGAACAGCTGGATCCCACACAGTGATCCTTGCAGCAGCCCAGTAATCAATGTCTACCAACTTGAGGATGACTCCTGCAGAGGTGAAGACTGTAACACAGATTAGCACAGTGTAACTGGTAACCCCATAACTGCAGCAGGATCCATTGTACACAAATGGTACTTACCCCTGCATCATTGCATATTCAGCAAGGTGACTGTAGAAAAGCTTCGAGGATTGATAAATCTTATCATCTTTGATGTCCTCCAGATTTCCCAAGATGGTGTTAGCTCGACCATCCGTACAGATTATAACCTGTAAAAAAACAAAAGTATTGAAAATCATTGAATTGTCTGTAAATTACTGCTAAAATTAGCAGTTAATACTGCATGAAAAAAAAATCAGGAAAAGTCTACATCACTTCACAGTAACAGAACATCTCCCACATGACTTTCCTCATCTGTCCCCACAAAAAAAGTCACAGGTACTGAGACTCTTGCAACTGTACCTGACTACAATGTTGTTCTGGTGAAAGTGACACTGGTAAGAACAGAAGGCTGTTTCACAATTCTCCCTACAATCAGCAATTATTTACTTGGTTAAAAAAATGAAGTTCAGATGTTTCAAAAATCTAAATCATTACATACAACATCACGATACTGATGGCTGCAGCAGAATGATGTTCTCCAGAATTTATTGCTCTTGATTAGTATCATCCAGGGATTAATTGATGTTCACTTGTGTCATTTAGACCCAAGTTGGAAAAGCACAGCCGGTCAAGCAGCATCACAGGATTAGAAGACTCGATGTTTCGGACATAAGCTCTTAATAAGTAATGTGAGAGGAGAACTTCTTCAAGGTTGGCATTCTTAGAAGAGGCTTTTGATCTCCAGCATTTAGAACCAACCAATGCTGACCTTTCCAAAGCTTGCAGAGTCAACTGAGAATCTCAAGTATATGGAGCCAGGAGACACCATTTCCTACCTACTCAGTACAAGTTAACTCTCAAGTAACTGCCCACTGTTGAAACTGTTAGATACAAAGAAGGTAAGATAGAGGCAACAGTGGACATTGGGCCATAGGAAGATGAGGCTGGAGAAGTAGCAATGGGAAACAAAGAAATAACAGAGGAACTGTATACTTGCCTCAGTCTTCACAGTGGAATACACTTGTAGCATTGCAGAACTTCAAAACAGTCAGGTGGCAGAGGTGAGTACGGTGACATTTATAAGGAAATGATGTTGGGGAAGCTGAAAGACCTAAAGGGGGATAAATCACTGGACCAGATGACTACAACCCAGTGTTCTGAAAAGATTACAGAGGAGATTTTGGTGGAGGTATTGGTGATCTTTCAGGAATCACTAGAGTCAGACAGGGTCCCAGAGGATTGGAAAATTGTTATGTAACCCCTCTGTTTAAGGAGGGAGGGAGGCAGGTAAGAAACAAAAGGCCAGTTAGCCTAATCTCAGTTGTTAGTACAATTGAAAGTCCATTATTAAGGAGGAGATTGCAGAGTACTTGGAGTGCATGGTAAAATAGAATTGAGTCAGCACAGCTTCTTCAAGGGGAGGTCATGATTGACAAATCTGTTAGAACCTTCTGAAGAGATAATGAGCAAGTTGGACAACACAGTGCTAGTGGAAAAGAGCGGGTCCAGAGGAGGTTCATGGGAATGATCCCAGGCTTAACATGTGGAATCAGGGTCTATGCTCAATGGAGTTTAGAAGGATGAGGGAGGATTTAATTAAAACGTACAGAATAGTCAAAGGCCTGGATAGAGTGAACATTGGAAAGATGTTTCATTAGGAGAGACTAGGACCTAAGGGCAAAGCCTTAGAATAAAAGGAAGGCTCTTAGAACGGAGATCAGGTGAAACTCCTTCAGCCAGACAGTGGTGAATCTATGGAATTCATTCCCACAGAAGACTGTGGAGGCCAGATCATTGACTACTTTTAAGACAGAGACAGATAGCTTCTTGCTTGTTAAGGGGGATCAAAGATTATGGGGAGAAAGCAGGAGAATGGGGTTGAGAAACCTATCAGCCATGATTGAATGGCTGAGCAGATTCAAAGAGCCGAATGGCCTCATTTAAGACCAAAAGACATAGGAGCGGAAGTAAGGCCATTCGGCCCATCGAGTCCACTCCGCCATTCAATCGTGTAAGTTTCTATTAGATCTCCCCTTAATCTTCTAAACTCCAATGAATACAATCCCAGGATCCTCAGCCGTTCCTCGTATGTTAGACCTACCATTCCAGGGATCATCCGTGTGAATCTCCGCTGGACACGCTCCAGTGACAGTATGTCCTTCCTGAGGTGTGGGGACCAAAACTGGACACAGTACTCCAAATGGGGCCTAACCAGAGCTTTATAAAGTCTCAGTAGCACAACGGTGCTTTTATATTCCAACCCTCTTGAGATAAATGACAACATTGCATTCGCTTTCTTAATCAAGGACTCAACCTGCATGTTCTGCTCTTACGTCTTATGATTTTATGGAAGTGATCCATTTGGGTTTTCAGAAGGCCTTCAACAAGATGCTGCTTAGGAGGCTGTGAAATAAAATGACAGCCCATGTGTTAGGAACAAGGTACTGGTATGAATACAGGATTGGCTGACTGGTAGAAGGCAGAGAATGGGGATCAAGGTGTCTTTTTCAGAATGGCAGCTGATGACTAGTGGAGTTCCACAGGGAACTGTGTTTGGACAACTATAACAATCTGGACGAAGGAACTGAGGGTATTGTTGATAATTTTACAGGTGATACAAAGATAGGTGGAAGCACAGGTAGTGTTGAGGAAGCAGAGAGGCTGCAGAAGAACTTGAACAGGCTATGGGTGTGGGCAAAGAAGTGGCAGATGCAATACAGTGTGGGAAAGTGTGAGGTTACACACTTTGGCAGGAACAAAAAAGAGGCATTGACTATTTTCTAAATGGAAAAGATGTAAGAAATTTGAAACACAAACAAACTTAAGAGTATCCTGAACTCATCTCCTAAGATTAACATGCAGGTTTAGGTGACAGTTAGGAAGACAAAAGAAATGTTACCATTCAGTTCGAGAGAGTAAGAATACAAGACCAGAGGTGCTGTACAGTTGAGCCTGTATAAGGCTCTACTGAGACCACATTTGGAATATTGAGAGCAGTTTCAGGCCTCTTATCTAAGAAAGGATTGGCTGGTGTTGAAGGGGGCCCAGAGGAGGATTTTAGGAATGATCCCTTGGTGAAGGGCTTGTCATATGAGGAGCAATTGAGAATTCTGGTTCTGTATTCAATGGAATTTAGAACAATGAGGGGGTTCATAGAATCATTGAATCCCAGTGGTGTGGAAACAGGCCATGTTGGTTTAACAAGTCCACACGGACTTTCCAAAGAGTATCCCAACCTGACCCTATCCCCTACCCTAATACTTTACATTTCCCTTGACCAATGCACCAAACCTACACATCCCTGAACACTATGGGTAATTTAGCACAGCCAATTCACCTAACCTGCATGTCTTTAGATTGTGGGTGGAAACTGGAGCACCTAGAGGAACCCACGTTCTGACTGAAACTTACAGAATACTTAGAGGCCTGGATAGAGTAGATGTAGAGAAGATGTTTCTATTAGTAGGAGAGACTAGGACCCGAAGGCACAGCCTCAGAGTGAAGGGATAACCCTTTAGAACTAAGATGAGAAGGAATTTCTTCCACCAGAGGACGGTGAATCTTTGGAACCAATTGCAACAGAGAGCAGTGGAGAGCAAGTTATTGAGTATATTTAAGACAGATATAGATAAGTTCTTAATTTAAGAAAGGGAATCAAGGGTATAGGGAGAAGACAGGAGAATGGGGTTGAGAAACGTATCAGCCGACTTGATGGGGTGAATGATCTAATTCTGCTCCTTTATATTATGGTCTTACAAAATTGTTTTTTTCTTTAGGCCCTTCGGCCCAGCAAGTCTACACTGACCCTCCAAAGAATAACCCACCCAGTCCCATAATATTCTACATTCCCCCCCTGACTAATGCACCTAACCTACACATCCCTGAACACTGGGCAATTTAGCATGGCCAGTTCACCTGACCTGCATATCTTTGGACTATGGGAGGAAACCAGAGCACCCAAAGGAAGCCCACACAGACACGGTGTGTGCAAACTCCACACACGCAGTCATCCTGGATCGAACCCAGGTCCCTGGCGCTGTGAGGCAGCAATGCTAATCACTGACCCACTGTGATGCCCCAAATTAATTTGGTTCAGAAGAAAGCCAAATAACGAGAGATAATAAAACCAGATCTGTGGATGATGGAAATCTTCAACTGAGGAATAAATTACTGGATAAACTCAGCAGGTCTGGCAGCATTTTTGGAGAAAAAGCACAGTCATCAGCACCCCAAGTTCTGAAGAGGGTTGCTGGTCCCAAAATGTTGGGTTTTCTTTTTTTCCCACAGATGCTGCCAGATCTGCTGTGTTTCTCCAGAAATTTCTGATTTTGTGCAAGGGATTAACCTTGTCTTCAACTGAAGAGGGGGAGTTGAATAATGAAGTACCTGTTCTTCATTACCCAGGAGACTGACAATTTGGGGGACCCTATCTGGAACTATAATAGTGGAACCTTGTTAAGGGACTGTTTGTAGCTTTACTCAAAAATCTATTGATCTCTGTACTGGACCTATCCAATGACGGAGCATCTGTGGCCAGCTGGGATTGAGCATTCTAAGATTCTTTAAGTGAGGAAATCTCACCTCATCTCAGTTCTAAATGGCTGATCCCTTATCCTGAGTCTGAGAGTTTTCAAAGTGGAAGTCACTGATGAAGATAGCATTTATGAGATGGTGATGGCCAGCAGCCCCTTTGAACAGTCCATGTGGGATAAGCACAGACAGAGTTGAGAAATATATCAGCAGACTTGAAGGGGTAAATGATCTAATTCTGCTCCTTTATATTGAGAGGTGAACCTCAGGATTCTGAGCCTGCAACAATGAAGGAACAGTAGTGGAGAAATTGCTGGCAACTGTGTTCATAAGCATCTGTTGGCTTGTCATTCTAAGTGACAGAGGTTGCAAGTTTGAAAACAAAAGTCTGAAGGAGCTGTGATGAAATTTTTCAGTGCACCTAGTTAACGTTGCTGCTATAGCACATCAATGTTGAGTGGAGATAGTAGATGGAGTGCCAATCAAGCTGACAGCTTTGTCCTGAATAGTTTTCTTGTGTGTTGTTGGAGCTGCACTCATCCAGGCAAATGGAGAGGATTTCATCACAATCCTAACTTGTTCCTTGTAGATAGTGGACAAGTTTAGGAAGTCAGGATATGTGATATTTATTGGAGAATTCCCAGCTTTGGATCTGCTTAGGTAGTCATTGTAATATTCAAATGATTTTTATTATTTATCAAGCACGAGGAACAAAATTAAGGAATAGGTCCTCGAGGGTCATAATCTCCGGATTACTGCCTGAGCCATGTGCAAATTGGCTTAAGGATACGAAAATTAGGGAATTAAACACGTGACTAATGCAGTGGTGTGGAAAGAGGGGTTCCATTTCATTGGGCATTGGCATCAGTACTGGGACCGGGGGATCTATACCGATGGGACGGTCTTCACCTGAACCGATCTGGAACCTGCATTGTAGCAAAAAGGATAAATAGAGTGGTCACTAGGACATCAACTAGTGAGTCTAGGAATAGGGAAAGGGAAAACAAGGAGTATGGTGATAAATGAAAAGGTAAGTGAGTTTTGCGAAGATGTGTAACTCAGGATAAGGTTCTGGATGCAGGTTTACTCGCTGAGCTGGAAGGTTCGTTTTCAGATGTTTTGTCACTATACTAGGTAACACCTTCAGTGAGCCTCCAGATGAAGCCCGCTTTCTATTTGTGTGTTTAGGTTTCCTTGGGTTGGTGATGTAATTTCCTGTTCTTTTTCCCAGGGGGTGGTAAATAGGATCCAAGTCAATGTGTTTGTTAATGGAGTTCTGGTTGGAATGCCATGCTTGTAGGAATCCTTGTGTGTGTCTCTGTTTGGCTTGTCCTTGGATGGATGTGTTGTCCCAGTTGAAGCGGTGTCCTTCCTCAGCTGTATGTAAGGATACTAGTGAGAGCAGGTCATGTCGTTTTGTGGCTAGTTGGTGTTCATGCATCCTGGTGGCTAGTTTTCTACCTGTTTGTCCAATGTAGCATTTGTTACAGTTCTTGTAAGGCATTTTGTAAATGACATTAGTTTTGCTTGTTGTCTGTATAGGGTCTTTCAAGTTCATTAGCTGCTGTTTTAGTGTGTTGGTGGGTTTATGGGCTACCATGATGCCAAGAGGTCTGAGTAGTCTGGAAGTCATTTCCAAGATGTCTTTGATGTAGGGGAGAATGGCTAGGGTTTCTGAATGTGTTTTGTCTGCTTGTTTGGGTTTTGTTTGAGGAACAAACCCAAACAAGCAGACAAAACACATCCAGAAAGAAGTAAAAAGGAATCTGTGGATGAGTGCCATGCCTCTAGGAATTCCCTGGCTGTTCTCTGTTTGGCTTGCCCTATAATGGTAGTGTTGTCCCAGTCGAATTCATGTTGCTTGTCGTCTGTGTGTGTGGCTACTAAGGATAGCTAGTCGTGACGTTTCGTGGCTAGTTGGTGTTCGTGTATACGGATCGTTAACTGTCTTCCTGTTTGTCCGATGTAGTGTTTTGTGCAGTCCTTGCATGGGATTTTGTACACTGCATTAGTTTTGTTCATGTTGGGTATCGGGTCCTTTGTTTTGGTGAGTTGTTGTCTGAGCGTGGCTGTCGGTTTGTGTGCTGTTATGAGTCCTAGTGGTCGCAGTAGTCTGGCTGTCAGTTCAGAAATACTCCTGATGTATGGTAGTGTGGCTAGTCCTTTGGGTTGCGGCATGTCCTCGTTCCGTTGTCTCTCCCTTAGGCATCTGTTGATGAAATTGCGAGGGTATCCGTTTTTGGCGAATACTTTGTATAGGTGTTCCTCTTCCTGTTTTTGTAGTTCTGGTGTGCTGCAGTGTGTTGTGGCCCTTTAGAACAGTGTCCTGATGCAACTTCGTTTGTGTGTGTTGGGGTGGTTGCTTTCATAGTTTAGGACTTGGTCCACAGACTCTATCAACAAACACATCGACCTGGACCCAATATACCGGCCACTACAGCGGACAGCTCGAACTGACAACCGGAAGCGGCAGAGACAGGCCACAATAAATGCCGGAGGAAATATCACAGAAGCGCTTCACAGGAGGCTCCCAAGCACTGAGGATGTCACCTAGACAGGGGACGAAACGTTTGCAAGACAAATTCCCAGCTCAGCGAACAGAACCACAACAACGAGCACCCGAGCTACAAATCTTCTCCCAAACTTTGAAGTAAAAAGGAAGGATAACTCAGAAGATATTATTAGAGATGTTGGAAATCACAAGGGTAAGAAAGCTAGCATAAGGGCACTTTACCTGAATTCTCGTAGCATTCATAATAAAGGTGATGAGTTAACGATTTAGTAGCCAGTACAGAGACATGGTTACAGGGTGGTCATGACTGGAAGTTAAATATCTAGGGGTACCAGACCATTGGGAAGGGCAGACAGGAAGGTAAGGGAGGTGATGTGTCTCTGATATTCAAGGATGACATCAGAACGGTGCTGAGAGTTGACATAGGTTCTATGGAGGATGAGGTTGAATCCATTTGGGTGGAAATTAGAAATTCTAAGAGGAAAAAGTCACTGATAGGCGTAGTCTATAGCCCACCAAATTATTAGGGCAGGCAATAAGAAATAACTAATGCCTGGAAAAATGGTACGGCAATTATCATGGGGGATTTTAATCTACATGTAGATTGGTCAAACCCCAGCTCAGTTAAGGTAGTCTTGAGGAGGGGTTCATTGAATGTATCCGTGATAGTTTTCTTGAACAGTATGTAATGGAACTGACAAGGAAGCAAGCTATCCTAGATCTGGTCCTGTGTAATGAGACGGGAATAATTAATGACCTCATAGTTAGAGATCCTCTTGGAAAGGGCAATCACAGTATGGTTGAATTTACAATACAGGTGGAAAGTGTGATAAAATCCAATACCAGGGTCCTGTAATTTAACAAGGGAGACTACAACAGAATGAGGGAGGACTTGGCTCAAGTAGATAGGAAATGAAGATTTTATGGTGGGACAGTTGAGGACTTTCAAAGCAATTTTTCAAAATGCTCAGCAAAAGTATATTCCAGTGAAAAGGAAGGACTGTAAGGAAAAGGGGTAACCTGCCGTGGGTGTCTCAGGAAATAAGGGAGGATATCAAACTGAAAGAGAAGGCATACAAAGTAGCCAAGATCAGCAGGAAACTAGAAGACTGGGAAAACTGGAAAGGTCAACAGAAAGTAACAACAAGAGCTGCAAAGAAAAAGCTATAACATGAGAAAAAGTAGCACAGAATATAAAGACAGATAGCAAAAGTTTCTGCAATTAGATAAAATTTAAAAAAAGAGTGGCTACAGTAAATGTTGGCCCTTTAGAGGATGAGAAAAGGGATTTAGTTATGGGATATGAGGAAATGGCCGAGGCACTGAACAGTTATTTTGTTTCAGTCTTCACAGTGGAGGACACGAATAACATGCCAGTGCTTGACAAGGAGACGAAGGTTGGTAAGGACCTGGAAGCAATCATTATTACTGAAGAGCTAGTGCTGGGCAAGCTAATGGAGCTAAGGATTGATAAGTCTCCTGGCCCTGATGGAATGCATCCCAAGATACTAAGAGAGATGGCAGGAGTAACAGCAGGTGCACTGGCGGTAATTTTCCAAAATTCGCTGTACTCTGTGGCAGTCCCAGCAGATTGGAAAACAGCAAGTGAGGTGCCATTGTTTAAAAAGGGAGGTAGACAAAAGATGGAGAATTACGGACCAGTTAGCTTAACTTCTGCAGTGGAGAAGATGCTTAAGTCTATTATCGAGGAAGAAAAGCAAGGCATCTCGATAGAAATTGCCCCATTGAGCAGGCACATCATGGGTTCATGAAGGGTGGGTCATACTTAACAAATCTTTTGGAATTCTATGAAGGCATTACAAGTAAGGTGGACAATGGGGACCCCGTGGACGTGGTGTACCTAGATTTCCAAAAGGCCTTTGACAAGGTGCTGCACAAGAGGCTGCTGTGTAAGATAAGGATGCATGCAGTTAGGTGTAGAGTATTAGCATAGATAGAGGATTGATTGTCTAACAGGAAGCAAAGAATGGGGATAAATGAATATTATCCTGGCTGGCAATCAGTGACTAGTGGTATGCCTCAGGGATCGGTGTTGGGACCACAGTTATTTACAATTTATATTGATGACATGGAGTGTGGAGCCACATGTAGGGTGTCAAAGTTTGCAAATGACACTAAGATGAGTGGCAGAGCAAAGTGTACAGAGGACTGTGAAACTTCGCAGAGGAGCACAGATACATTGGGTGAGTGGGCAAAGGTCTGGCAGATGGAATACAATGTTAATAAATGTGAAGTCATACATTTTGGTAAGAATAATAATAAGGATTATTACTTGAATGGTAAAAAGTTGCAACATACTGCTGTGCAGATGGACCTGGGTGTCTTGGGCAAGAGTCACAGAAGGTTTGTCTGCAAGTACAACAAGTAATAAGGAAGGCAAATGGAGTTTTGTCCTTCATTGCTAAAGGGAATGAATTTAAAAGCAGACTGGTTACATTGCAGCTGTACAAGGGGCTGGTGAGTCCATACCTGCAGTACTGTGTGCAGTTTTGGTCTCCTTACTTGAGAAAGGATGTACTGGCACTGGAGAGGGTGCAGAGGAGGTTCACTAGGATGATTCTGGAGTTGAGGGCGTTGGCTTATGAGGAGAGACTGAGTAGGTTGGGATTATATTCATTGGAATTCAGAAGATTGAGGGGGGATCTTATAGAAACATATAACATTATGAAGGAAATAGATAAGATAGAAGTAGGGAGGTTGTTTCCACCAGCAGGTGAAACTTGGACTAAATTAAGAAGTAACTTCTTCACCCAGAGGGTTGTGAATCTACTGAAGTCCCTGCGCTGTGAAGTAGCTGAGGGTACTTTGGTAAACTTTTTAAAGGTAAGGTAGAGCTTTTGTGAACAATAACCGAATTAAGGGATACGGTGAGAGCGCAGGTAAGTGGATCTGAGTCTATGAAAAGATTAGCCATGATCTTATTGATTGGTGGAGCAGGCTGGAGGGCCTACTCCTGCTCCTAGTTCTTATGTTCTTATAACAGTCAGTTCAGCCTCTAGTCAACAGGCAACACTAGTGGGGGATTTAACGATGGTAATGCCACTGAATGATAGTCTGTTACTGGAGATGGTCACTACCTGATACTAATGAGCCACAAATGTTACTTGCCACCTGTCAGCCCAAGCCTGGATATTGTCCAGGTCTTGCTGCATTTGGATATGGATTATTCAGTATCTGATGGGTCGTGAATTGTGCCAAACATTGTGCAGTTACTTCGAATGTCTTTTATTTCTGACCTTATGATAGAGGAAAGGTCACTGATCAAATAGCTGAAGATTTTCGGACATTATCCTGAGGAACTCCTGCACAGATGTGCTGGAGCTAAGATGACTGACCACCTGGGGTAAACTCACACAGACACGGGGAGAATGCGCAAACTCATACAGTCACCCGAGGCTGGAATTGAACCCGGTCCCTGGCACTGTGAGGCAGCACTGCTAACCGCTGAGCCACCTTGCCGCCAGAAAGTTTTTGACAAAACTTAGCAGGTCTGGCAGCATCGGTAGGGAGAAAGCAGAATTGAGTTACCAGACTTGAAAAATTAACTCTGCTTTCTTCCTACAGATGCTGCCAGCAATTTCTGTTTTTCGTTTCAGTTCTCCTTGTTTGTTTTGTTTCAGTATCAGTGGGAATTGGGGTCAAACTCCCTACTGGTTGAAGTGCTACCTGGCACAAAGAAAGATGGTGGCCCATTTCCCAAGTCTTCACCCAGCAGTCTGTCAAGGTACATTCCTTTTGTATAGTGGCTTAATACAACTGAATAACTAGGCAGGTCATTTCAGAGGGACTTAAGAAATAACCACATTGTTCTGGTCTGCAGTCACATGAGGACCGCCTCACCAGACAATACCTGTGACAATATCACATTTCTGACGGCATCAATAATTGCCATTTATGACCTTACCTTTAAATTCCAGATTTAAAAATAAAATTAAAGTTCTACTGACTACTGTACTGGATTTGAATCACATATCCACAGAGCATTAGCCTGCTCGAAATCATATTCCTGATTTCTTGTATGTTAAATTTCTGAGATTGATTCTAGGAAGTGTATGTTCCTCCGAGCATAAACATTTCACTACCTCTCGCCATTCAAAGTAGATTTTGCTTTTCCAGTTTTCCTCCAAAGTTAATGTCTTTCCACTTCACCACATTGTAAGAGGAATACAAAGTTCTTACTCAGAGCCTACAGTTTTCTGGAGGTGTCTGCAGCTTCTTTCAATCTTTAGCTTTCCTTCCAACTTTTTATCATTAGCTGATCTAAATATTCTACTCTTACTCCCCTCCTGTCAACCTGAAAATTACTCTTTTGTTCCAACTCTGGTTGGTGTCCATAACCAATCCTAAATTGAGGTTCTAGTTTTTAAATTGTGACCTGCCACATATACTGCACGTACAAAAATCTCATCAACAAATTCCACTGACCTTGGAGCCTTGTTTCTGGGAAGCCATTGCTATAGATACCAGTGCTGCTGGACCCAGTGCTGTTGCACCACACTCTTGCAACCTGCAGATACACAAGAGGTATACAGTTACAAATTATACTTTTACAATGATTAAAAATAATATCTTTACATGTCAGATTAAAATAAAACATAGTGAAGTCGAAACCTATTCAAGTACTAACATCTCACTTGTGTCGATTCCCCAAGTACAGGCACCACTATAGCCCACAACCTGTGAGGCTTATATTGTATTCTCCACTGATACCAGTGATCAAAAATGGCCCAAAGAGGTAGTGTCCCACTGCACTGCCCACCCAGCAATACAAACTGATTTCTCTTCTCCAATCACCATTCTTTCATTCTGCAGGTAACAATGCTAAATGGGATCATGTTCCACAAGCACTGACTCTCACAAAGATGCTGCTCCCACAACCTCGTACTCCTTTCACATAAATTCTTATCTTCTTGTGTGGAAGCTGTGACTCCCACACTCCAGCATAAGTACCTCACTCAAGTGAAAATGGGTGGTTTCGAAATCAACACAGAGTGGTTTAAAGTTTCTCCAAACAGCCTTGTCTGGTTTGGAATTTTTCCATACGTGAACCATTTCCTTCATTTCCTCCTGTCCACAGTGAATATCCAACTTGCTGGAAATGGGGGGGTGGGGGGGGGGGGGGGGGGGGGGTGGGGAGGGTTCTTTGGATTCAGGGACCTGGTACCATTTAGCTGAGGTGCAGAATCTTGGCCGTTCCACAAAACTCCTACTCTTGCCAAAATATAACCCCGCAGATATTGAGGGCTACTGTTGTCAGCACTCTTATGCATGGACTGGGAGGTGTAGAGCCCCGTACAATGACTGGGGAAGACATGGGATCAAATGCCTCATGTCACCCACTACCATGGAAGGTAGATGTTGGTTGCCCCTATCCAGAAACTAATATTGTCAATTAAGTTGGCTGGCATTTTACCACCCTGTGGATAAGCCTTCAATGTGTAGAGACATTAAGTGGAACTTGGGCACACTAGTGAATGCTAAGTGAATGGGTTGGAACATAAAAGATGGAATATAATGTAAAGGTATGTGAGAAAATATACGTGGAGTTACTCTCTTTTGAAAGGCAGAATACTTCTGAAATGGTGAGGTCAAGAAGTGCAAGTGTCCAAACTGTCCAGGGTGTCCTGGTTCACAGATCACTAACAGTTGGCATTCAGTTGCAACAAGCAATTAGGAAGATAAGTGGTATATGGGCCTTAATTACAAAGTCTTACTGCAGTGGTACAAAGCCTTGGTGAACCCTCACATGGAACACTGTGTACAATTTTAGTCCCCTTGTTTAAGGAGAGATATACTTACCATGGAGACAGTGCAATGGAGGTTCACTAGACTAATCCCTGAGATGATAAGATTTTCTTTTGTGGAGAAAATTAGGAGACTGAAACTTTAGGAAGCACAGATCCAAAATATGAGCGGTAATCTCAATGAAGTTTATCAAATTCCAACAAAGTGTGTTGACAGAATGGTTGTAGATGGGATGTCTTTCTGGGTGGCATTAGAACCTGAATTCCCTGAATCTAGAAGCAGGAGGAAAAAATCTCAGAATCAGTGGTAGGCCATTTAAGACAGAGTTGAGGAGGAATTTCTTCATCAAAAGGTGGTGAATCTTTGAAATTCTCTATTGCGGGGGCTATGAAGCTCAGACATTCAACAGGTTAAAGAAGGAATCAGTAGATTTTTAGAGACTGATGATATCAAGGGATATGGAGACTGTGCACACAAGTCCCACAATCTAACTGAAAGATAGAGCAGGTTTGATAGGTTGCATGACTACTCTTCTTCCAATGTTCTACATTCTTTATCCAGGCAGCTTCCCTGCAGGCCACAGTAATAGTTACTCTGAGACAATTGCCTCCTCCACTGCTCTCATGAACCAGATTGCCTGGCACCAGTAGGCCACTCACCTCCTTGGGAGGATGCTAGGTCCAGTCCTGACAGTGGGCCCCAACTACTGAAGGCACTGCTGAGACTGTTGAGTTGCTGACTCATTAGCAGCTCTTACGAACAAGCATATGTCCTTTAAAAAGATGGAAGCCCCAAGGATAAATAACTTGCTGTTTGACATCAAGAAATACAACTTGGGGCTCCCGCAAATGTCTCAGATAGGGCCGTCAATGCTTGGAGGTCTTTATTGGGGATCTGTGTGTGTCAACAAAGTAAAGGAGAAGTGCAGAAGCAGAGTAAACTTTAAAACAATAGTGGGGATGGGGTGGGGGCATGCGAGAAACCAAATCTGATTAAAACAAATAATAGTGTTAAAGCAAAAGAGAAAGGTATTCATGCAGGAAATGAGTCCACATGGTTTTGTCACAGCAAAGTTATGTTTCATCAAACGAGTAAGAGTTCTTCAAAGAGGTAGCATGTGCTTGTGATATAGCGTAACTGGTGGATGTACTAAACAATAACACGAAACGGATGCTGAAAATCAGAAGCAAAAACAAAAATTGCTGGAAAACTCAACAGGTTTGGCAGGATCTTTGGAGAGAAGGCAAAAATAATGTTTTAGGTCCAGTGACCTTTCTTCAGAACAGAACTGGTGGATGATTCCCGGGAGGCATTTGATAAGCAACCACAAGGTTATTTGGAAAATAAAGTTCATGGTGTCGGAGGTAACACCTGGAAAGGAGATTAAAACCTGGTAATCAC